>NW_020176571.1:1728797-1732101 GCF_003031525.2 Neophocaena asiaeorientalis asiaeorientalis | reverse complement strand
AAGTTGTTTTTTTTTTTTTTTTTTTGCGGTGCGTGGGCCTCTCACTGCTGTGGCCTCTCCCGTTGCGGAGCACAGGCTCCGGACGCACAGGCTCAGCGGCCATGGCTCACTGGCCCAGCCGCTCCGCGGCATGTGGGATCCTCCCGGACCGGGGCACGAACCCATGTCCCCTGCATCGGCAGGTGGACTCTCAACCACTGTGCCACCAGGGAAGCCCTCAGATGATTTTTGACAAGGGTGCCAGTACCATTCAATGGGAAAAGGACAGTCAGTTCAACAAATGGTGCTGGGAAAACTGGATATCCACATGCTAAAGAATGAGTTTGGACCCTTACCTAACACCATATACAAAAATTAAATCCAGTTGAATCAAGGACCAGAGCATGAGACCTAAAACAATAACATTTTTAGAAGAAAGCAGTATAAAAACTTCATGAGAGCTAGAAATACTGATTTCTGGAGTCATCAAAATAGAAGTACCAGTTAAAGCCATAAAAAATGCATTTGCTTACTCAAGAGAGAATATAGGCGTTATGTTTACTTTTTACTGTTTTCTGACACTTGTGTGAAAATATTAACACATGCCATTCTTTTAATCCTTACATAATATAACTCAGCAAACAGATGCCCTCTGTACACCACCCTATTGTTAAGAGTTCAGAATCGGTTTTATTGGATAAGAACTGCTAGAAGTTTTTTATAAGGTTTCAGGGCTTTTAAGATCTTTTTTCCATGATTTGCATGTGTTGAGAATGCTTTAAGCATTTATGGCACAGTGTATCACAGGTAATTGTGATATTATGTACCCCACAGGCTTTTTGCTGTTTTGACATTTTAAATTAAAGATATGTTCCTGGAAACAAGGAGGATGGGAGTTAAAAATTCTACAGCCGTATTTTGAAGAGGTAAAATAAATGTAGGGTAAAAAAATTCCTTACTGAAAACAATTCAGTCTAAATGCTATCGATTTCAGATTATTTTCTGTATTTTCCTTAAAGAACCTAAAGTTTTCAATCTTTCTGCATTTGATCCTTTAGCAAAAATATCTAGTACCTTTTCTTTTTTTAACTCTTGGTTGAGTTAACCTATTCACTTTAAGTGCCACAGTTATTTCATGAACTAGTCTTTCATATAGTTGGGTAATAAACTGTACTTCACATCTTGATATAATTAGAACTCATCCTTAGCCAGTAAGTTTCTGTGTATTTCTAGGACAGTATAATCCTCAGTAACATAAATTAAGAATTTTTTAAAATCAATTATATTATAAACATCAGCTGTCCATTAATATTGATTAATAAATCAATACGTTTCAAAATTAATAATTTTCAAATCAATAAAAGTAAAAATATATTGATAACTTATGAGTTGATAAAATTAATATTTACTATTATTATTTATCTAAATGGAAGGAGCTACATGTGTGAGAAAGAAGGAATTTTTCTTAACCTAGAAACAGGGAGGCTAGTCAAAAGGACCTACCTGCACATGCCTGGGAAGTGCAGGGGTGCTGTTGGTTCTTGGGGCTGGGGTGTCCTTACCACCAAAATAAAGCTGTAGTTTTGGGAGATGAGATGAACCCAGTTGCAGACTAACTGTGGTCAGATGGCTACAGAGACCTGGACTGGATAGGCTCTCCTGACCTAGAAGTTTCCCAGAAGCGGCTGCTAAGAGTTAGTTCTACTGCAGACACAGCAGCCCCCCACTGCCTGCCTCCCCGACCTGTCCCAGGGTTGGGCGGAGGTGAACCAAGGCTTGCTGGGGAGGGCGGTACTCTGTGGGCAGGCCTTCGGAGCAGCTGCTGGCTGCTTCTGGCCCCTCACAGTCCCGCTGTGGTAGCTAATCAGCCGCTGCCCAAATACCTAAGTCTGTTGTCAGGAAGAAGGTTTTCGCTTCCCCTGTGCCTTTAACCATAGTTGTCTTTTTTCATTCAGTTGGCGATCTTCCTGGCTCTCAGTGTGAGGAGTGATTTTTTATCGGTGCCTGGACATTTGGGGTCTGGGTCACGCCCTGTGACTCTGGATCTTATTTAAACCGTCTCTGCCAGCTGGTTTTCGTCGGCACACTCCAGAGAGGAGAGGGTGGTGAGGCCTCATTACTGCCCAGTGGAGGCAAATCCAGGCTCCCCTCTGCCTCTGTTGACACCCAGGGAGTGGGGCTCCCCGTCACTCCAGGCAGCGGTATGAATTGTACCCCTGCTAGGCCTCCCCGGACTTATTCCTGCCGGGATGTGTAGGACCCCCTCCGTAAGCACTGCAGGGTGGCCTCCTTCCTGCTGTGCAGCACTGGGCCTCCTCTGACACTTCCCAGGGTGGGACTCACCGCTCCGCCCGCCTGTCCCCGCTGCCACTGGGGGGGCTTGGTTACTGCCTCTTCCTTGGCTTCCTCTGACACCTGCCCGGGGGGAGGAGAGGCTGTGGGGTACAGGCCCCAGCTCACCATTTAGCTTTGCTGCCATGGGCGGCAGTTTTTCCTGTGACCTTTTGAGTAGAGTGATTATAGTCTAAAATGTTTTTATCGTGCTAGGCTGCCCCCTTCCCCTCTAGGCCTCCTGGGCTAGAGAGCTCAGGCTTTTGTTGTCTGTGACTGTTGGTGCTTCCAGGTCGCTGGTTTCCAGCTCCAGGTCTGATATATGAGGCAAGAAGAAAATCCAGGGAACTTATAACCTGTGACATTCTTTGGGTCCTAGTGTCCTTAACCAGTCTGTCATCCCCCCACCTTTTTTATGTTGGTGTGGCTGTAGGTTTACAATTGTATGTATAGCTTACAGTTACTTTTTAGTTTTACTTTTGTACTTATCAGAGGTATGGGGAAAAGTATGTCTGCTCCATCTTCTAGAAGCAGCAAGTTAAAGCTAACCTTTATTTTTGAAGGAAGACTTAGGCAAAACTACCTTTTCTCTTTAGTAAGACAATAGTTATGTTCTAGGTTTAGGTATCTAAGTGACCTCAGTAGAGTTTGAACTTTAGTGCCAGTATTCAGATAACCCAGTTGTTTTGAAATCACAATTTTCATCACTACCCACCAGCCCCAGTCACTTATTGATGTGTTTTAGAAAATGATACCTCTAGCAGCAGACAAGTTTTGCTGTCTAGTTTCACTAATTTATTCAGCCACTGATGCCTTTTAAATGATCCTTAATGGGTATTCATTCCTTATTAGAACCTATCTATGCCTGGTGCTTCTTGTTTATTTCTAGAAATCAGAGTTTTTCAAATACTTGAGTTTATTGAAATGATCAGTGAAGTATTTCCACAGCCATAAATATATGAGATCGTTTAAGATACTTTTTTTTTTTTTTTTT
>NW_020176571.1:1725421-1728666 GCF_003031525.2 Neophocaena asiaeorientalis asiaeorientalis | reverse complement strand
TTATGACAATTTTTTTTTTTTTTTTTTTTGCGGTGCGTGGGCCTCTCACCACTGTGGCCTCTCCCGTTGCGGAGCACAGGCTCCAGACGCGCAGGCTCAGAGGCCATGGCTCACGGGCCCAGCCGCTCCGCGGCATGTGGGATCTTCCCGGACCGGGGCACAAACCCGTGTCCCCTGCATCGGCAGGTGGACTCTCAACCACTGCGCCACCAGGGAAGCCCTAAGATACTTTTTTAAATTTAATCTTTTGTTTTGTTTTGTTTTAGAAAGGCCTGATTCTAATAAATGTCAGGGTTTTTTTTCCTTTACACAAAAGACTGAAAGCCATTTAGCTCAATTTCACAAAAAAAGAAGTAACTTTGGAAGCTAGAGAAGACACCTAGAACGCATTGGTCATTTTTTGCTGATTTTACCAGCATAACCACGTATGAAGGTTTGTGAAAGCACATATGTACAGAGAAATCCTTTTATAATGAAGTCTCACAGAACAGGAAGAACAGGTGGTATTGCAGAGTCTGGCCTTCTGTCAGTTGCTCTCCGTATGGATGGTTTCCAGTAAGAACCCAAATGGCTCTCACATCCCTGGGTTTGTTTAAAGGTACTTCAATGTACGTGCTCATGAGTGTACAATTTATAGTTAACTTTATTTTGAGTCAATTCCATTCATTCCTTTTCCACACATGGACCATGATTTTGTAAAAGGAAAGCATAAAATTCCCTCAAAACTTCTTACTTTAAGAATTTTGATCCTTCTTATCTATAAGGCATCTTTTTTCTGTGTGTGTGTGCTTAAAAGTGCTTCAGATTCTTGAAGATTACCCTATTGCCTGCTCAGCTATTCCTCAAACAGGGGGAAATGTTTTTACTTTGTTTTATATAAAAAGCATCAAATAACTTGAAGTTAATTTCTGTGTATTTACTAAGGAAAGGGTGTCCTGTTTGAAGCGAGAGTACTAAACTTTCCTGCTTTGCAGCACTAAATTGTTGGGTTGCAACGCATTGTAATAGATACCTATAGTTTGTGCTACCATCCTTGAGAAAATGATTTTTTTAAATTTGTGTTTAACACAATCTAAGATTTTTTTTTAAATGGGTGGGGGTCGGTCTTTTCTGTTACATGTGAAGGAATTTAGTGTCACTTCTCTTTTTCGTGACCTCTGTATCTGTAAAATTTTAACTGTATACTTAGCCACCCAGATCGCGTAATCCATAAACAGAGCTGTGGTCAATGCTCTCGGATACTGACCTTTGTTCACCAGTTTCTAGAATAACAGAAAGCATCTACCTACGTTTTGTTCTTTTCTTAGATATGATGGTGAGTCTCACTGGACCAGCTAATGTTCCCCCTAAACATTCTGGTTATTTTGCAGAATTTGAGGACAGATACAACTGGAAGAAATGATCCTTATAACATTAAAACTGGGTTTATTGCAAGTAAAACAGTAAACCTAAAGGGTTACTTTAGGTTTATTGCAAGGGTGAGAAGGATGTGCTAGAAAGTTGAGGCAGTGATCAGGAATAAAGTTTCAATCGCACTTTGTTTTAAACAGTCTCATTTCAGACATTGGTTTGGGTCGGTATAAACAAGATGGCCTCCAGGGCATTTCATTCCTGTAACTTTGTGGATCTGGCTCTGATTTTTCACCCCAGTATACTGCAGATACACACCACGGGCCTGCCAGAAACAGGACAGCTCTCAAAATTTAGAAATAGAATAGAAATTCTTATAAAGTATTTAATGTATTTTTTAGTTTTAAAACACTGAATATGTCTTTATTCTCATGTTAATATTTGTTGAAAGAGAGAAAGGATAAGCTTCTGTCCTTCAGAGTTCAAAGTTACAGTCTGCATGGCATATAGGAAAGTGTTAGACATACATAATAATCAGGACTAAGCATTAAGATTAACAAATACTTTCTGGAGGCTGAGAAGGAAGGAATATGTGCGTCTCTGAGTTAGGGAAGCAAGGAATCCCACACAGACCTTTCTAAGAACTAAGGAATGATTATAATGAGATGGAAAAACCTAGGCTCCTTTAAAAAAAAAAAATCAGAAAGTTTGCTGTGTGTTTGTTTTCTTTGCTTTCTACCAAGAGAGGAAAAAAAAGTAGAGTTTTGCTAGGAAATACAGAATATGTAGAAAGAACAGATATCCTATGAGCTTAATGCCATAAATGGTGATGTATTCAAGTATATCCTTTTAGATAAGAGAAGATTACATGAAACCTTAAGAAAAAAAAAATCCACTGAGTAACAAAATAAATACCTGAATATCTGTAGTCAGAAGTTCTCCTTTTCACACATAAATCAATTTGTATATGAGGAAATCAAAGAAAAGAACCTTATACGTGCTTATAAACCAGAGTGCCTGGGTGCTGGGGTCCTTTCTGAACCTATTCTAAGTAACAGCAGTTGTTTTTATTTGAGATAAAACTCTGCTAGTTAGTTAAAATGTCTATTTTCTTTTCTTTTGGCTGAGATAACTCATTGTGGTAATGCTGGATTTTTCATAGTTATGAGCAATTGTGTTTGGTAAGTATATCTATTTTTAATTAATACAAATGGAAAAGAGCATTATTTAATAAAGGTAATTTCATAGAAAAAGCTTTCAAAATATGAAGCTCATTGCTGGAACAATAATAAAATATAATCCCAAATGTAACAACCATGGAAAATAGATTCTTGAATTTGACAAACATATGTTAAGGAATATATATATATATGTATACATGTATGTATGTATGTGTGTATATGTGTGTGTGTATATATGTGTGTGTGTATATATGCATGTGTGTATATATGTATGTGTGTATGTATATATGTGTGTGTATATATGTATGTGTATATATGCGTGTGTGTGTATATGTGTATGTGTGTATATGTGTATGTATATGTATGTGTGTGTATATATATGTGTGTGTATATATATGTATGTGTGTGTATAGATATGTGTGTGTCTATATAGATATGTATGTGTGTGTATATATATGTGTGTGTATATGTGTATGTGTGTGTGCATATGTGTGTGTGCGTATATATGTGTGTATGTGTGTATATGTATATATGCATGTGTGTGTGTATATATGTGTATGTGTGTGTGCATATGTGTGTGTGCGTATATATGTGTGTATGTGTGTATATGTATGTATGTATGTGTGTGTATATATGTATATGTATGTGTGTATGTGTGTGTATATATATATATATATATATATATATATATATATATATATATATATATATGTG
>NW_020176571.1:1676760-1725273 GCF_003031525.2 Neophocaena asiaeorientalis asiaeorientalis | reverse complement strand
ATATATATATATATATATATATATATATATGTATGTATGTATACTGGCAAGTTTACTAGTTACTAGGTTGATACACGGGTGAATGAGTCTTTGTCCCAGCCCTCACAGACTCACAATCCATGGGAAGAAAAGACATGTAGACAGATTATTAGAATCTGACAGAGGTTCCAGATAACACTGAAATCCTTTTGTTCCAAACCTGAAGATACTGGATAAGCGTTAATCCCCTCTCAGAATTTGTGATGCATGATTGAGCTCAATTGACAGAAAAAATCTGCAGGTGTCAGAAGCAAAGAGGGATGTGAACTGAAGCAGCAGCAGCCCTGGGCATTATGACCAGTCTGACCAGTTAGGGCTGGGGCTGGGAAAGAAGGCAGGACTTTAGGATGACATGAACTGGGGACCTGGAACTGAACTTCGGCCGTGAGATGGGACAGTCAGACGAGTGCCATTCAAGGGAAAGGAAATAAGACTAATTGAGTCAAACCTTTACCACCGGTAGATGAGAAAAGCTTTTCTCTGCCGTGACCTTGGGAAGGAACCCCAGGTCCCTTATAAGATGTCAGAATTCTGAAGCCTGTATCTCCAGCAGATTTAGAGTACAAATTGATACTGCCACTGGGCGTGGGAAGCTCCTACCTGAAATATTAGAATAAAAAGGTATGCCCCATTAGAGCCTAGCAGAAGCAATTACAGTATCACTGCTGGGATCCTTCAACAGCCCAGACATCACAATATTCCCATGGAAAAAAACAGGTGACCCTTAGGATGAGCTCACAGTCAGTCCACAACGAGGAGGATGTAACAGAGGAGAGTACTTCTCTGAAGACTTAAGATCCTAGACAGGCAATATTTTCTTGAAGATTTTAAAACAACTAAAGAGAGGAAGTATAAGGATCAGAAGGAAGAACAGTGGATACAGGATAGTGTTGTAGTTGAGAGAGTGGGGTCTGAAAATTAAGACAGGTGTCAGACTTCAGAAGAGAAATTGCAGCTTACATCACCAAGAGCTGATATCCCAAAAAAGAGCATTCCTAAAAATGGAGAAGAAGATAACAACTTAATGGGGGGTGGGGGGAATAGTCAAAAGATAGGAACGGAAGATCATGGGGAAGAAATGTAGATAGTCTCTAAACATGAATCCATGCCCGACCGCACTCATATTGAGATAAAGTCAAACTGAGGTGCTGTTTGGCCAAAATCAAGGAAGGGTTTAACAGCATATTCAGTTGACAGGGCTGCGCGTGTCACACACTCGTAAAACTCTACTGGTGGGAGCGCAAAATGCATACCTCCTGTGGAGGGAATTTGGCAACATGTAATAAAATTACTTACCTATGTTTTCACTTTTTGACCCAGAAGTGAAGCTTCTAGGAATCTGTCCCAAAGACACATTTTCAAAATTACAAAATAACACATATACAAGGTAATTCCGTGTGTGCTGCTATAGTGTTTGCTACAATATTTGTAGTAGCAGCAGATTAGAAATAACTCAGATACCCAACAGTGGGATACTGGTTGAATCAATTGTAATGCATCCAATGGAGTAGGGTACTGTGCAGCTGTAGAAGGGAGTGGGAAGCACCTCTGTTGTCATGAAGTGACTACTTGAATATGTTGTTAAATGAAGAAGCAAGATGCAGAATAGATGTAGAAAAAGAAGATGTATTTAATATTCTACTTCTTATGTGAGAAAAGTGGGTAAATTCATAAATGTTTGTGAGAGTGTATGCTTGCTTACCGTTACATAAAGAACAATTTAAAGGTAAATTTAAAATTTACACCAAAAATTTCCTATGAAAAGAGGAAGGGAATAGGATAGAGAAGGCAGGATTGAAAGCAAGTCTTCTCTGAAAGTGCCTCGCTATATAGTTTTGACTCTAGAATCATATAGATGTCTTACATAATCAAAAATAAAATTACATCAGAAAGAGGGGAAAGCAATTCCTAAATTTTGTAAACAAACTGAAACAAATGAATCTAGTTATTTATTAAATTGTTGTGCAGTCACATACAGCAGAGAATTAGTTCAACTAACCTTATATATTACAGATTTTTTGCTGTACATTCTCAGTAAGATATACTCCAATGAGAAGAAAAAATAATGCAGAGAAATTTTAAAGTTCATTCTGAAGGCATATTCATAGTGATTACGTTGGTATTGGTATTTTCAAAGAATTAAATTGATGGATAAAGCAAATAAAAAGTAATTATGTCATTATTGTTAGGAACCAAGGTTTTTCAGCATAAGAGGAAAAAAGATATATAAAGTATAAAATCAAAGAAGTAAGAACTTACTCTTTAAGATGCAGATCTAGAATCTTAAATCTAAATTGAAAATATCACTGTTAATTTATAATTTTCTCCCTCTTAATAAGAAAGAAAGTTTTTCCTACCTCTCAACTGAAACAACCAGAAAGCAGTAATCCAGCAGCACTGAGCACCCAGCACCTGCTCCTGTCCCACTGAATGAATGAGCTCTTTGGTAAACCAGCTGATTCCAGATCTGGGGCAAGAAATGTACAAGACGAGCTTAGCGCATGTTTGCCAGCATGCAAGAGTAATGTCGTGTCAGAAGGACACAGAAAGTCTGCTACCGTACACAGAATGCACAGGATGGTTATTCCTTCCACATTTTGGTCCTAATCAGGACCAAACTTAAACTGTCTAACTGATTTCTTTAAAAAGCAAAACAAAGTCAGTAGGAAGCACACTTTTCTATTAGACCTTGCATTCCAGCTGAGAAAATAAATAGGATGTGAAGGTAGTCTGACCATGACTGCTGTCGGGCTAAATTCAGCACAGTTGTCTCCTCTAATCTAGTTGCCATCCCCTGCCTACCACACTGCTTCACGGGAGTCCCCCCAAAGCTGTCCAACCAGTGGAAAAGGAGCTTTCCCAGCTAGAAGGATAATCTTCAGTCAAGTGTGTATAAAATGAACAACTCAAGAATAATTAATGGGGCTTCCCTGGTGGTGCAGTGGTTGAGAGTCTGCCTGGCGATGCAGGGGACACGGGTTCGTGCCCCGGTCCGGGAAGATCCCACATGCCGCGGAGCGGCTGGGCCCGTGAGCCATGGCCGCTGAGCCTGCGCGTCCGGAGCCTGTGCTCCACAACGGGAGAGGCCACAACAGTGAGAGGCCCATGTTCCGCAAAAAAAAAAAAAAAAACCAACTAAAAAATAGAATAATTAATGACTACTTATACTTTTTCATGAAATGAAGTTTAAAATAAAGCTCATAGCTAATTTGTTGAAATTTTGCTAAGTTTATAACCAACAGAGTCCGACCCACCTGAAAACAATGAAGATTATGCTTTTCTCATTTTGTATATCAAATACCAAAATAGCAAATTAAAGTTTAATTAAAATTCACTATAATAAAATGATTTCTAAAGTTTAACAAATTAGGCAGAAATAATTTTAATGCTTTCTTAAAGATAATTATAATTGAAAATAATGCTAGTTAGGTTAAGACTTATTTATGATATGTTTTCTAAAATATCTCAGAATATTTCTAAGTAGTAGTTTTTCTAAAACTCATTTAGGTAGGTTAATAGCGTTATCAGAAACCAAAAAGGAAAGATTAGTGAACAACCAGGTAACTCTGATCAGAATTCCAACCTTTTCTTTTAATACCTGGGTTTGAATAACCAACATGTACTGTTTCTTAGCCTAACTATTCTTCTGTGAAACATATAGTTTCTGTACCACCTTTTTTGAGCATTGACATCTTAGTCCTAAAAGAAAAGATTAACAGAATAAACGATGAACTTTTCCTCTGGGAGGGTGTGTATACCTGTATACACAGATATGCGTTTACAGCTTAAAAAGTTTATCTCAGCAAGTTTCCTCCTGTCCTTTTTTTTTTTTTTCTCCTTCCTTCCTTCAAACAACTTTATTCTTCATGTCATGGGACCATGGGAGTTCGGCTCTCTGCACATGCACGTGGCATGGTTCAAGAGGGAAAATATTTGGATATAAAGTACCTTCCATGCTTGCTGGTCTTAGTCTTAAGAAGAGCGTAGAACAAGAGATTCTTGAGCAGAGTGTCGTTTATATGATCTGTATAATATCTCCTGCGCTGCGAGCTGTCCGATACTTAGTGCTCAACTTCTGACTGTGCAGGAAACAGACTTCACACCAAATTAATGAATATTTGACCTGGGAACACTAGCTAAACTTTGATAAACCTCATGTCTTTCAGAAATGGAGACGTTCTTAGGACTATTTCTTCATTCGCTTACATGGATCAAATAAGTAACCTGTGGTCTTATCTGTCTCCTGTGATCAGTTCTTGTGCGAGGCTTTCATTCTCATTCCTGAGGAATACTTGAGATACATCCTGCCTTGAAAGTGGATTTGCATGTGCTTTATTAGTTCTTCTCTAAGGTTTTAAACTCACACTCGGTATCAGGCATTAAAGACTGCGTGTCATGTTCTAAGATAATCAGTATCCACGTGTACTTTTGCTGCAGGGTCCTACTAAAGTCCACGGGGAAATGTTTCTTACCCACGTGAAAGTGAGTGAGGTGCAGCATGTTGTCACTTTCCGGCGCGCCCCTTTGCCCTTTGCTCTCTCCCTCCCGCTTCCCCAGAGCTGCCTTGCAGAGGACTCTCCATTTGTCATAAGTACGGCTTGACATAAGAAAGAGTGCCCTACATGTCTTCAAGGTCCCTGTAAGTCATCTCAGAAAAGAGAAATTTGATATCACAGACAATTTCTTGATAAGTATTTTTTCTGCTGTCATTATATCCTGGAGGGAGGAACTGGCTTAGAAATGTTCATATATTACTAGGTGAAAATGTAAGGAGCCCAAACGCCCAGCAATATGGGACTTGTTAAACATCTATTCAACTGAATGCTATGCAGCCAGTTAAAGTTCGGTTTTAGACTTAATGACATGAAAAGAAATGTTCATAACGATGGTGATAGCTGAAATTTATTGGGTGTTGATTGTATGCCATGCACCTTTCTAAGAGCTTGTATTAACTCGGTTAATCCTAACGACAGTCTTATGGGGAGAAGGTATTGTTATTCTCATTTTAAAGGTGAGGAAATTGAGGCTCCGAGTAGCTTGCCCCAGCTGAGCTAGCTGGTAAGAGGCAGAACTAGAATTCAGGCCCAGGCACTTTGGCCCTACCCTCGCTCAGGCATCATTATGTGAAAAAATACCGAAGAAATATCTCTCTAAACTTTTTTATGGAACTAGACAAAATGTTTTAAATTCATCTAGAAAAGAAAATGTGTCAAAGATACCCAATCAGATTTTGACAAAGCAGAATTGGTAGAGAAGGACAACACGTCCTACCAGATATCAAAATATACCGTGAGATATAGCAATTTAAAAAATACCATATCGTAGCAGAAATAGAGAATAAATCGGAAAAGCATGCTGCTTTTTATGTTCATAGGGAAGAGGCTGAACAGGTGCACCTAAATATTAACGATGATTATCACTGGTTAGAGGGATTTACAGGTAATTTTTCTTTTATCTTTTTGTGTTTTAGGTTATCTACAGTGAACATTTTTGAATCATATAACGTTAACAAATGTATTTTTAATGCTTTTAAAACTTCAGGTTTTAACAATATTGCTGTTTGATTTTATGCATAGTGTTTGTACCGTGCATTTTCTGAATTGCTTGCTTTGCAAAGGGAATGCTCTAAAATGTTTTATACATATATATATATATATTACATTCACCTGGGTTTTAAATTAACCAAGCCCACAGAATTACCAATCCAGTCCTCCATTTGGGTGAACATGGAGAAGAGGCAGTGGGATAATAGCCCTCTTCTGGTCTAGGGTTGAAGAGAAGGATTTCAGAATCTTCAATTCATTTCCAAAACCTGAATTGTTTGTTGGTGGTGTAAAGAAAAGCTATTGAATTTTAATATATAGCTTCTGTCTGATCACCTTGCTGAACTTTATTGTAAATTGTAATCGTTTTTCAGTTGATTCTCTTGGATTTTCTAGGTATATCATGATTTCATTTACAGATAATGATAACTTTTCCCCCAATATTTATGGTCTGTATGTTATATAACACCCCCCTCAAATGGAATAGTTGTTAAAAAGGGTGAGTAATTTTATGGTAACCTGGAAAGATGGGTCCTGTGTATTGATATCATGAAGTGAAAACATAGAGTTAGCAGAGTTCTATCCTATATGCAGTATAATCCGATCCTTATTTTAGAAAATAAAAACAAGCCCTGCAATAAAGTGCTTAATTTAGGGAGGTTACTCCTCCCTCCAGAATTCCTGTGGAAATTAGGTGCTTGTCTTAGCCTGCTCGGGCTGCCATTGCAAAATGCCATAGACGGAGTGACTTAAACAACAGAAGTTTATCTTCTCACCATTCTGGAGGCTGGGAAGTCCCAGATCAAGGTGCCAGCTGCCTTGGTTCCTGGGAGAGCCCTCTTCCTGGCTCACAGAGGCCTCCTCCTCACCGTGTTCCCATGCGGCAGGGGGACTCATCTCCCGCTTCCTCTTCTTACAGGGCCGCAGTCCCATCAGATTAGGGCCCCACCTTATGACCTCATTGAATCCTAATTTATCTCCTAAAGGCTGTCTGCAGACACAGTCGGCTTGGGGATCAGGGCCTCAACATGAATTTTGAGGGGACCCAGTTCAGTCCATAATAGTGTCTAAACTTTCTTCCCCCAGTAGCCTCAGAAATCCTATGTTTAACTTATTTTATTTCGGACAGGATTCGTTTTATCCTTTCTTAGGACATTCTTAAGGCACTTGTTACTTTGCAGCGTGTCACAGAAATTTTACCTAAATTTACCCTTACGCATCATTTCCTCTTAGACACAAAATCGGATGAAGCTCATGGCCGACAATTATGAGGATGACCACTTCAGATCCTCCCATTCCAGTCAAACCAATCATAAACCCTCCCCAGACCAGGTAAGACTGCTTTTGATTGTCTTGTGAAAACCAGTATGCTTTTATTTTGATGTGTTTTGTACTAGCACATTACAGATTCTGGGGTACAAGTTAGAAAAATTAAAATAATCAGTTTCTGAAAACTCTTTTTTTTTTTTTTTGTAACACAGAGTCAGTTTCTGTAGAGGAAGGTGGTACATGATTCTGAATATTTTAAGAGGAGATACTCAGCAGATTTGAGGACACTAAAGAACCCTTGAGATGAGAAAAAAATTTGATCTTCTCAGAGATACTCACTAATTTGTAACTGTCCTGCTTTTCTTATTGAAGAAACAGTGCCTCAGTAGAAAACCAAAACTCTCCTTGTAAGCTCAGTGAGGCACGCACAGTGCAGTGCAACGGTGATAACTACTGAATATTATTTACCTGCAAATTTTCATCTCTGCTCATCACCTAGTACACGTGAAGATTGAAACTTAGTTTCTTCGCTCCCATTTCCTTGGTGGCTCCCTCCATCTATGTCATTCTTAAATTGTTGCCTTCAACTTCTCATCAATGCAAAAGAGGCAGTGATGAGTCAGCCTGAAGGGGAGCCATACTCAATGCCAGTTTTTTTGGAAGAAGGAAACTCTCCCAAGATCTTGAATATGATGGATGGGGGAGAGCAGTGAACAGATTACCTCATATCCCATTGCCAAAAGTCAGATTTCAACATCTCCATCACACTCAATCTTAAAATATACAGCTGAGGGAGAAAAATAATAGTTAAGTAATTACATCCATATGACTAAAGAGTCAAGGAAAACTCCCCCACTGAGCATCTCCTCCAAATGATAGCATAGCTTTGTCTTAGGAGAAGAAAAAGAAATATTGCAGGCGAAAGCAGCAATAATATCGAAAATGCAATTTTGTTCTAAGATTCGGAAGGTATAGTCGTGGTTTGATGACATTTTCCTAGCCAGTTGCGGCAGGCCTTATATTTTAGAGGGAAAGCAGTACAATCTTTGACTCAGGCAGAATGGAGAGCCGTCTGCCTGATGTCAGCAGTCTGTCCCTCTGCCAGACATCACTTTGCTTGTTCTGCCTGCTTCATGATACCTGGCATTAAGTTTATGCCAGTGTGTATAAGACGAGTACTAGATCCTTTCCTTGAAACAGGTTTCGCTAATACATACAAGGAATTGGATACCTCGCAGTAGTGGGAGGCAGACAGGAATGGGGAAAGGTTGAGGAAAAGGCAAAAAATAAAGAAAAGCCTCCCACTTGATAATGTTGCCCAGATCCAGCAGTGGATAGAGAGAGCGTCTCGGAGAGGTCGGAAGGCTGGAAGTACAGTGACAAACTAATTACGAGTCAGAGCCTCATGTAAAAAGGGTCAGGAGGTTAGAGACTGTTTGCTGCTGCTACAGTGTGCTTGTGTCTCTGTTTTGAATACTAACCAGCTCTTTTCGTTCCCACGCTGCTCTGGGGTCTCTGCCGTCCCGTAGGACGAGGAGGAGGGCATATGGGCATAGCCGTCCACGTGCTCCTAGAGCAGCCATTTGTTCAGCACGGTGAGAAACGGCTCTCCTTAACTACAGACATGCCTTCTATTTGTTTGCCGTCACTTTTTTTCACACGATCATCTCACGCCTTGTTTCTCTGTAATTCACTGAATCCTTGGTGTGCTCTCTACCTTCTCATTTCACCTGATTTCCTGTGTGTATTGCTATGCTTCTGACATAGTGGGGTTTGGGGTTTGTGGCTTTTTTTTCTTGTTGCGTGTTAATAGTCACTTTTATAATTTCTTTTATGCATTTTGGGGAGAACTTCCAGGGCATGTAACTATTGATAAATTTCTCCTGTTGTTATTTTATTTATAAACTACTCTGTCTAGCATGATATTACAGTGTCCTGGTAAGGTTTATAGTGACTTACATCAAACTGGAAATAGAAAATTGATCAGATACTCTGCCAGTAGGTTTGGGATATACTTTTTATGATAAGTTAAAGTATATAGTCTTAAAAAAAAAAAAAAAAAAACCTGTACTGTGGAGTAAAACCATTAGTTTCTGTCTATAGAAGAATGCTCTGCATTCTCAGGGTCAGTAATTCTTCCAGAGTGCCTACCCTGGACAACCCCTAGAGCTTGGATATTACCCCCAAACTGTCCTTATAAATAAAGAGAAATAAAGAAGCAAAAGAAGGCTTTTTAAAAAGTCGGTCTACAGAGTTCTTTTTCCCTCTTTTATGGATTGCTGCCGTGTTAAACGGTTGCCAGGACACTGTCTAGATTCTCCTTTCCAGGCCAATTGGCTAGAAAATATAGTCCAGCTGCGTGAGTATCTCTCTTCGATCCGATGCCCTGGAGGTTTGACTGAGGAAATCCTTTTCTTAGAAAAAATAATAATTATGATGAGTAGGTTCACACGTATTGGTGGCCTTGCACCCCTGGATTCACTGCCCGTGCTTATTGGCGATCTCACTCTTCTGGAGTTGTTTCTTCCTGAAGAGTCTGTGTCTTGGTGTCACCCTCCTTAAAATGATGAGGGTCGTGTAGACCTCTCGCTGCAAACACAGCCGAGGAGAACAATGAGGTAAGTTGTGGAAAGAGGCGTGCACTGTGAAGACGGGAAACTTTCCATGTGGCTTTATCCTGAGGCTGTGAAAGAAGCTGAAATGCGTGATGCCAACCACAAAGCCCTTTGGGTCTCTATTCCTGCCCTGCAAAGAGGTTCATCCGTACCGTTTTTCTAGATTCCACATACGTGCATTAATATACAGTATTTGCTTTTCTCTTTCTGACTTACTTCACTCTGTATGACAGACTCTAGGTCCATCTGCACAGAAGTAGAGGATGGACGTGTGGACACAGGGGGTGGGGAAAGGGGTGTGGGGTGAATTGGGAGATTAGGATTGACATAAATACACTGCCATGTGTAAAACAGATAGCCAGTGGGAACCTGCTGTATAGCACAGGGAGCGCAGCTTGGTGCTCACTGGTGACCTAGATGGGTGGGATGGCGGGCGTGGGAGGGAGGCCCAAGGGGGAGGGGACATGTGTATACCTATAGCTGATCACTTCGCTGTGCAGCAGAAACTAACACAACCTTGTAAAGCAATTATACTCCAATTAAAAAAAAAGCTCTTTGAACCCCGCATGCCAGACAGCGCTGCAGCTGAGCGAGTCCGTGTGCTATTCTCTTTATCTACACTACACGCTAGTGGGGGGCGGTGGAGCTGGGCATCGTGGAGCCTGTTGGGGCCACGCAGGAGCTGAATGCAGTTCAGCAGGCTCCTCCCCCAGTGTGAAGCTGCCTCGTCTGTTCTGGCAGAACACAGGAGCTTCTGTGCAGGCCTCAGCAGGAAGCCCAGCCCCGTTGGTGTCATAGGAAACACGGCCCGTAGGTAACCTCACCAGGAGACCGAGAAATGAGCCACCTTCACATGACCTTGTTCCTGAGTCTCTGTTCTCCTTTCTCTTCTCCCACAATAGGATCTAGCTCCTAACAAGTGTTCAAATGCTACCGATTGTTTCTTAAATTATTGCACTATTGATCTTACTGCACTAAAACATTAGCAGTCGCTGGTTTGACGAAGTGCAGTTGCAATTAGCTGGCCACAGCTGGAGTTTCTATGGTAGAGTATTTCAAGTTTTCTAAAATGTGCTGTGAATATAATTATATTATAAAGGTTTTACCTAAAGAAATGCATGAGTGATCCCTAAAACATTGCCCAAGTCTTGACTTGCTATCCGCTTTACTTGCTAATTCTACAGAGAACAGATTTTATTAACAAAATGTCAAGCTTTTGAAGTTGATGATTTGCCTTATCAAACTTAAGAACATAAATAATGTTTTGCGTGTAAAAATTTTTAAAAACACCATGTGTACCAGCAAAGTATGAGCCTTACTAGATGTAATCATTTCTCAGACTTATGCTTTATGGCCCAGAAAATGATCACCTTGGTGAACGTACCATGTGCTCTTGAAAAGAAGGATATTCTTCAGTTACTGCACACAGTCTTCTATAAACATTGATAGGTCCAGGTGGCTGACAGCGTTGTTCAGATCTCCTATGACTTTACTAAAAATTGGCAGGGGGGTGGGGGGCAGTCTATTAAATGCTGAGAGAGGAGCATTCAAATCTCCAGGTATAATTGGAATTATTCTATTTGTCCTTTGAATTCTCAATTTTTGCTTCATATATTTTGAAGCTCTGTTATTATTTGCACACCTATTTTTGATTGTTGTATACTCTTGATAAACTGACCTCCCTGTCATTATGAAATGTCCCTCTCTATTTTCCAGGAATATTCTTTGTCTTCAAATCTACTTTATTAGTCTTAAGTCAACAAGGAGCAGTGTAAACTAACGTGAAAAGTCACTCTGTCTCGTCTGGCAATAACAGGCGTTCAACGAACACTTACTGAATATTGACTTTCTAGAGTTTTCTGGAGAGCAGATTGCCAGATAACATCATTTCCTTTATAGATAAAAGAATATGTTTCTTTTTTATGCTGTTATTTTAGACATCTCGCAGAGCAGCGGTCCCCAGCCTTTTTGGCACCAGGGACCGGTTTCGTGGAGGAAAGTTTTTCCCCGGACCAGGGGTTGGGGGGTGGGGGGATGGTTTGGGGATGATTCAGGCACAGTACATTTATTGTGCATTTTATTATTATTTCTATTATTTATTTCTACTTTATTGTTATTTCTGTTATTATTACATTGTTATATATAATGAAGTAATTATGCAACTCTCCATAATGCAGAGTCAGTGGGAGCTTGTTTTCACTTGCCACTCACTGATAGGGTTTTGAAATGAGTCTGCAAGCAATTGGTTTATTATGGTCTCTGTGCAGTCAGACCTCTCTGCTAATGATGATCTGCATTTGCAGCCGCTCCCCAGCGCTAGCATCAGCGCCTCAGCTCCCCCTCAGGTCATCAGGCATTAGATTCTCATAAGGAGCACGCGACCTAGATCCCTCGCACGCGCAGTTCACAGTAGGGTTCGCGCTCCTGTGAGAATCTAATGCCGCAGCTGATCTGACAGGAGGTGGAGCTCAGGCGGTAATGCGACCGATGGGGAGCGGCTGTAAATACAGATGAAGCTTCGCTCGCTTGCCCGCCACTCCTCTCCTGCTATGCGGCGCGGTTCCTAACAGGCCATGACCAGTAGCGGTCCGTGGCCCGGGGGTTGGGGACCCCTGTCATAGAGGATGAGATGCTATGGATAAAAAGGTATTTACTTTAGGAAGTTAGTAACCTCTCAGGTTAACTGTGCATTGGCCCTAGGCTTGTGATATTTAACACTGAAGGAAGAAAAAGAAAAAGAACCTTATGATAATATAGTGAGGAGGTACTCCAAGTTAAATCACAAGAGAAAATAATCATCTGGGTGCACACACTGTGTAGAATGGTTTCAGCAGAGAGGTGATAGAAGAATGGGAGCTTTACAAGCACCTGACTTCAATGATCTTTGCCTACATTTTGACTATTCTCCTGACGTTTATTTAAACCAAAGCTCATTCTCTATGTGGCAACCCCCTCCCCCCCATTTTCTTGAGATATAAGTGATAAATAGCATTGTATTAATCCAAGATGCACAACATAATGATTTGGTATATGTATATATTGCCAAATGATCACCGCAGTAAGTTTAGTTAGCATCTGTCAGCTCACATAATTACAGTTTTTTTTCTTGTGATGAGAACTTTAAGGTCTACTCTTTTAATAACTTTCAGATATACAATAGACACCATGCCTTATATCCCCAGGGCATATTTATCATATAACTGGAAGTTTACACCTTTTGACCCCCTCAACCGTTTGACCCACCCCCAAACCCCACCACGGACAACTGCCAAATCTGTTCCCTGTATCTATGAGTTTGGTTTTTCTAGGTTCCACATGTAAGTGAGATTGTAGAGTATTTGTCTTTTTCTTTGTCTGACTTATTTCACTAAGCATAATACCCTCAAGGTCCATCCATGTTGTCACAAATGGCAGGATTTTCTTCTTTTTTATTGGCTGAATAATATTACTGTGTGTGTGTGTGTGTGTGTGTGTGTGTGTGTACAGTTGGCCCTTCAACAACACAGGTTTGAACTGCACAGGTCCACTTATACATAGATTTTTTTTTTTTTGGCAATAGTAAATAGTATAGTACTACACAATTGGCAGTGGGTTGAATCTGCAGTTATGGAACGATGGATACAGAGGCACCACAGAACAAAAGGCCAACTATAAGTTAGACACAGATTTTTGACTCTTCAGAGGGTCAGTGCCCCTAACCCCTGCATTGTTCAAGGGTAACTGTATATACACCACATTTTTCTTTATCTATCAGTGGACAGTTAGGTTGTCTGTGTGTCTTCGCTATTATAAATAACACTGCAAGGAACACAGGTGTGCAGATATCTTTTCAAGATAGTGTTTTTATTTCCTTTGGATATATACTCAGAAGTGGAATTACAGGATCATATGGTAGTTCTATTTTGAACTTTTGAGGAATCTCCATGCCGTTTTCCATAGTGACTGCATCAATTTACATTCCCACCAACAGTGCAAAAGGGTTCCATTTTCTCCACATCCTCACCAACACTTATCACTTGTCTTTTTAGTAGTAACCAACAAGTGTGAGGTGATTTCATTGTGGTTTTGATTTGCATTTCCCTCATGATTAGTTATGTTGAGTGCCTTTTCATGTACCTGTTGGCCATCTGTGTGTCTTTTTGGAAAAATGTCTATTTAGATCTTCTGCCCACTTTCATTGAATTTTTTGCTATTGAGTTATATGACTTCTTTATAAATTTTGGATATTAGCCCCTTATCAGATATATGATTTGCAAATATTTTCTCCCATTCACTAGGTTGTCTTCATTTTGTTGATGGTTTCCTTTGCTGTGAAGAAGCTTTTTAGTTTGATGTAGTCCCACTAGTTTATTTTTGCTTTTGTTGCTTGTGCTTTTGGTGTCAGATTCAAAAATTCATCCCCAAGATCTATGTCAAGGAGCTTACCACCTATGTTTTCTTATAGGAGTTTTATGGTTTCAGGTCTCACATTCAAGGCTTTCATCCTTTTTGAGTTAATTTTTGTGTATGATGTAAGCTTTTGGTCCAGTTTCATTCTTTTGCATGTAACTGTCCAGTTTTCCAGTACCATTTATTGAAGAGACTGTCCTTTCCCCATTGTATATTCTTGCCTCCTTTGTCATAAATTAATTGACCAATATATCCATGGGTTTATTTCTGGGCTCTCTATTCTGTTCCATTGATCTATATGTCTCTTTTTATGCCAGTACCATACTGTTTTAATTACTATAGCTTTGAAATATATTTGAAATCAGGGAGCATAATGCCTCCAGTTTCGTTCTTCTTTCTCAAGATTTCTTTGGCTATTTGGGGGTCTTTTATGGTTTCATACAAATTTTACGATTCTTTGTTCTGTTTCTGTGAAAAATGCCATTGGAATTTTGATAGGGATTGCATTGAATCTGTATATTGCTTTGGGTAGTATGAACATTTTAACAGTATTAATTCCTTAAATCCATGAGCACAGGCTATCTTTCCATTTATTTGTGTCTTCTTCAATTTCTTTTATCAATGTCTTACAGTTTTCAAGGAACAGGTCTTTTACCTCCTTGGTTACATTTATTCCTAGGTATTTTATTCTTTCTGATACAATTGTAAATGAGATTGTTTTCTTAATTTCTCTTTTTGATAGTGTGTTGTTAGTGTATAGAAATGCAACTGATTTTGTGTATTAATTTTGTATTCTGCAATATTACTGAATTCTTTTATAAGTTCTAACAGTTTTTTGACAGAGTCTTTATGGTTTTCTGCATATAATATCATGTCATCTGCAAGCAGTGATAGTTTTACTTCTTCCATTTCTATTTGGCTGCCTTTTATTTCTTTTTCTTGTCTAACGGCTCTGGCTAGGACTCCCAATACCATGTTGAATAAGAGTGGTGAGAGTGGACATCCTTGTCTTGTTCCTGATCTTAGAGGAAAAGCTCTCAGCTTTTCATCATTGAGTATTATGTTAGCTGTGGACTTGTCATTATGTTGCCTTTTTTTATGTTGAGGAATGTTCCCTCTGTTTCTGCTTTGTTGAGATTTTTTTTTTTAATAAGTGGATGTTAAATTTTGTCAGATGCTTTTTCTGCACCTATTGAGATGATTATGTGATTTTTGTCCTTCATTTTGTTAATGTGGTATGTCACATTGATTGATTTGCAGATGTTGAACCATCCTTGCATCCCTGGAATAGACCCCACTTGATCATGGTACATGATCCTTTTAATGTATTGTTGAATTTGGTTTGCTAATATTTTGTCGAGAATTTTTCCATCTGTGTTCATCAGAGATATTGGCATGTAATTTTCTTTTCTTGTGGCATCTTTTTCTGGTTTTGGTATCAGGTAATGCTGGCATTGTAAAATGAACTTGGAAGAGTTCTCTCCTCTTATATTTTTTTGGAAGAGTTTTTAAAAGATTGGTGTTAATTCTTTAAATGTTTGGTAGAATTCACTAATGAAACCAGCTGGTCGTCAGCTTTTCTTTCTTGGGAGGTTTTTAATTACTGATTCAGTTCCCTTACTTGTTATTGGTCTGTTCCAATTTTCTGTTTCTTCATGATTCAGTCTCGGTAGGTTGTACGTTTCTAGGGATTAATCCAGTTCTTCTCGGCTGTGCAAATTGTCGGCACGTAGCTGTTCACAGTAGCCTCATGGTTCTTTGTATTGGTCTGGTATCAGTTGTAACGTCTCCTCTTTCGTTTCTGATTTTATTTATCCTGTCTCTCTTATTTTCTCCTATCACGTCCTACCTGTGAAACTGAAAAAGCATGTTTTCTCCTGTGTCCCCTATACGGCAGTTATATTACTTTATGGCCATTTAGTTTGGTGGTAAATAGCATGCTTTGGCTCCAGATCTGATTTGAGTCCAGCTCGGTAGCTGTGTAATTTCCCACAAGTCACTCGACCTGTTCTCTAAGCATCAGGTTCCTCGTTTGTTAAATGGCAGTAATAAAACCTATAGTGAAGGTTCTTGGGAGGATTACATGTACTAATGTATTCAGTGTACTTAGCCCTCTGCCTGGCACACAGGAAAGGCTCAGTAAAGGACTGTGTGACATTGGTGGTGATTGTGGTAAAAATCCTCGAATACTTACAAGATCCTTTGATGTTCCTCTTCACTTTAGACTTCTCCTCTCTCCTAATACAGTAACATTCCTCCCATTGCACAAGTAACCCACAATCCTAGTAATTAATTTTTCCTGCAGCAAAAGAAATGTCTTCTTTACTGAATCATCAGTGATGTCACCAGTACTGCCTGAGCAACAGTGTAGACACCTCTCCCAGGTATCTGTGCGGGAGGTCAGCCACAGACATTGTCAGACCTAATCACCTTTAAGAAGCACCCTTGGCGGCAGGTGACACTTTCTTCTGAAGTCTTTCCTGACCTGAGGGTTATTTTCAGGCCGTAGAAAGAAGCAGGAGCGCCACCCCTGCACAGTGGCTGTAAGTGATTCTTGACAGGCTTGGTGATCACACGAGCTCAGTGAGGCAGGGACCTCTTCTTAGGCCACATGAGTGAGTTGTGAGTAATCTGGGGGAGAGACCCTTCTCTCAGTGTTTTGTTTTGGTTTTTTTTTTTTTTTTTTTGCGGTACGCGGGCCTCTCACCGTTGTGGCCTCTCCCGTTGCGGAGCACAGGCTCCGGACGCGCAGGCTCAGCGGCCATGGCTCAGGGCCCAGTCGCTCCGCAGCATGTGGGATCTTCCTGGACCGGGGCACGAACCCACGTCCCCTGCATCGGCAGGCGGACTCTCAACCACTGCGCCACCAGGGAAGCCCCTCTCAGTGTATTTTTAAGACAGAGTTTACAGTGTTCCACAGGTACATCCTACATTTTTGTAGTTTCTGCTGAATGATTTAAGGTGACATTGTCCTGTGACTCACTCGATGTATTTCTTAGACTGAAAATTGCAGTGTTTTGGACATCTCTGGAACATAAGCTCTCAGATGCATGGGTTCTTACCTTAACAATTACCAGCATTTGACTAATAAGGAAGTGCCGTCTTCCTCCTGTTTGTGGTATCATTCGTGACTCAGACATTCCTCCTGGACAATAAAAATATCCTTGTACTTCATGCAAAATAAAACTCTTCACATCCTAATTGTTTTTCACAGTCCTCTGAAAATGGGGGGACCCTATGGAGCCCAATAAATCGTTTTTGAAATAAAAAACTGGTGAGCTTTTACCCTAAAGAAAAGTTGCATGTATTTTATGCATTTGTAGTAGATATTTTAATCTTTTAATTTACTCTGTACCCTAACAGCTTATCCTGTAATCTGACACGGTTATGACGTGGACTGCCGGCTTCCCAGTCCACCTTCTAGAATACATTGTCAGGTTTATCAGCCACCCCTCAGTTAACATGTGGTGGGACCCCTTTTAATACCGGTTTTGGAAGCTAGGCCTAACACTTGCCTACTGTATCACACTTTTATTCTATAGAGTTATGTTTTGGAGGATATGATTTGACTCACATTTTATCTGAACTGTGTAACAACAGCCTTATTACAATAGGGTTCTGCAGTATTTCTTTCATTAACTTGTCCTCAGCTTCTCCCTAATTTGTTATTTTCTATACGTTCTCTCTGTCTTTAGGGTTACTGTCTGTTTTGGGTTAAAGGAATATTTTCTTGGACACAAAAATGCATCATCAACCAAAACAAAAAAGCTATTCTCCCTTGATGTGTCTGCCTCCTTCTTCCTGATCCTGGGATGACGAGACTAAAGTTTCCAGCTGGATCTGTCAGTCAGCATTTCTGGGATAAATTAAGTGAGCACACTTGATTGAGGTGTAGCTGGACTGTATCACTGTCTTCCTATTATCCTAGGAGATCAAAGCTGAGCACAAATAGAGGCTTAGTCTTTATAATATTCAAAACAGATGGCTAGTTCTTTGTGGTGAAAATTCAGGTTTTAAGGCAAACCACTTGTTAGCAAGACTTCATTTCTTTTCATTGAAAGGTAGTCAACACTGAACATATACCTCTCTCTCTTCTTCAAGACTAGAATCACAGACTTTCTGCATGAGGAGGGGTTTGGCAAACCCCAAACTCTGGTAACACTGTCTGGGTTCCTTTTCACGTGAATATAAAATAAGTTATTCAGATTTTTCTTTTGGCATTTTGGGTATTAAATGAAAGAATCTTAAATGTTCAAACTGTCATAGTCATTTTGTTGATGGGTCACTATTTGAAATCTAGTATTCACACCGTTACATCCTCCAGAATTGAACCAGCGGGTTTATCCCTGACTTCACATCTTTACAAACTAAAAAGCACATTCTCCGCAGTGCATTACTGACACCTGGGTCCTGAGGTCGTGCAGAGTAAGCCCGTAAGTGCGGTTTGAAGTTTTTATTGTTTGGTTTAAAACTGACTGAAATGAGAAAATTAACTCAAAGATATTTATTGGGAGTCTCCTATGTACCTACACTGCACTAGGTACATGGGTTGAAATACATGTTTCAAGACTATAAAACAAATACTGAAGGACAGATTTTCTCCAACAGAAAAAATAATCCGAGGTGCCATAGGGAAGCCCAGGTCTGCACCAGAGACTCAAGGGCTCACAGAGGAGGTTACACTTTAGCCACATCTTGAAGGAGCAGTAGGCGATTGCCAGGCAGATATACTGTAAATCTGTTGAACTCTCAGTAGCTCCCTGTGGATACTGCTTAGGGTGTGAATTAATTCTCTATTTCTGCACAACACATTACCCCAAAACTTGGCAGCATTGAAAGCAATACACCCCTGTTAGGTCAGTGGTTTCTGCAGGTCATGAATTCGGAAGCAGCTTGGCTGGGTAGCTCTTGCATGAGTGTCTCCGCGGTTGCAGTCAGGATGTCAGCTGGGTCTGTAGTTGTCCAAAGCTCGGTGGGGACGGAGCATCCGTTCCAGGATGCTCACCCACAGCTCATACTGGCAGGAACCTTCAGTTCCTCACCATCCGGACCCAAAATGGGTGATTCAAGAGAAGGGAGCAAGGAGGAAGCCACAGTGACTTTTATGACCCATTATCGGAAGTCACACACCACCACCTCTACTGTGTTCTGTTCCTTCAGCGCAAGGCACTGAGACCATCTGTGCTGAATGGACCAGAGCGTCTTAGGCTTTACTTTTTGAGGGGAGGCATGTCAAAGCACGTGTGCACTTAACTGCCAACCTCCACAGGTGTTGGGGCAGGGTGACAAGCCACACGGCTGGTGCCGCCAGCGCGGGTGGATCACGATGACCTTTGTATGCCGTGGCGACCTGTGGAGGGTGAGTGGGAGGGACGTCAGAGCTTCTGGCTCTGTCCTGGAGGAGGCCATGCGGCCTGGATGCCGCGGCAGTGGACGGGATGGAGGAGGATCGCCCGTGTGCTCATCACCGGGAAGCGTGGTTCTCAGAAACGTCCCAGGCAGAGAACACAGCCCAAAAGCCCCACTGTGATTCAGAAAGGTAGCTTGCCTACAGGCACTGTTCACATAAACAGGCCTGCACAAGCCCATGTGTTCCACGGTGGCTATGGCACTTGGACGCCGAGTGACTTCGGTCCAGCCACATTCACAGCCCGGGTCACCTCCCCGTCCGTTGAATTTTTCGTTTAGAAAGTGGGGCAAGGAGGCAGGTGTCGATGACCTCGATGATCACTGAAATAACTTCCTCTGTGCTCAGAACGATATACTTAGTGTTTTATCCGTGTTTAACCTTGAGAATATTTGACTCAATAGAAACGTTTGATCTGTTCACAAACATCTAAATCCGGTTATACCAATGTCAAGGGATTTTCACTGAATATTTGCTGGAACTGAAACTAAGTTAATTCAGTTTATCAGTTTTCCAGGCGTGAGGTTGAAAATGTCCATCTTTTTCCATATTCTTATTTTACTGAATCATTTTAGTATCAATTCTTTTCCATATTTACACTTTATAATGACTTTATTTATCAATCAGGGATTTTGTCCAGATCAAATTTTACTAATTAGAACTTTCTGCAACTGTGGATTTTCTTTTTATGCCCATTGCCAAATCCAGTTTTCTATTTAGCCAATGTTTTGTTTTGTGTTGATATTACTATTAAATACAAGTACTATTCATTGTGAATTGAATTTTTTAACAGTAATTATTATTTATTTCTTAAGTAATCTGTAAGAAAATTATAAGCATTTCCTCCCTAATCGTATAGTTACCCTGTTATCTGGAATAGGTCCACTGTAGAGATTGGCAGACCTTTTTATAAAGGTCCAGATAGTAAATGTTTTATACTTTGTGAACTTTACTGTTCGTCAAAACTATTCAGCTCTGCTCTTTCAGTGGGAAAGCAGCCTCAGACAATATGTAAATGAGTGAAGGTTAATATGACTATGATTAATATAACTTTATTTATGGGCGCTGAAATTTGATTTTCAGATAATCTCCACACGTCACCAAATACCCTTTTGATTTTTTTTCCAACCATTTGAAAAACCATTCTTAGTGGTGGACTGTACAAAAACAGGCAGTGATGCTGGATTTGGTGCATGGACTGTCATTTATTTACTGACCTCTGGTCTATTGTGTTGCTTTTCCAGTTCCTCTTTGTGCTTCTCATCTCTTCATGTGCCCTTTTGTAGCCATCCGGTCATTGGTGGAGCTCAGTGCAAATGATGGGGTTAAGGTGTCCTCGGGGTCAGAATGTCAGCTGGAGTTAGTCAAGAGTACCTTGCATTTTACGTGTGCTCAAATTCTCACACGGATGAGAATTGTCATTCCCATTTTACAGATGGTAAAACAGGTTCTTGGAAATAATAATGGTGAATAATTACTGAAGAAGCTTACCGTGTGATGGACACGTGGATTATTACAGTCTCATAAGGTATACTGTCCTCAGAGTAATTTGACCCAGGTCTCATAGCTAGAAGGTTGCAGGCCCCAGAGGTAAGCCAGTCTGTCTCCAGAGCCCATGCTGTTAACTGCTTTGTGGCTTTGCAGTGTTGCAGAGTCATCAATGCAGTGCAAAGATATTGTAGCACACAACGTGACTGATACAAATCTGTCTCTGTTAAGGGTAGCCTCTGGGTAAAAAAGCCTCTTTTCACCACAGCTTCTGAAACTAGATGCCCAGTAATTAACATAATCACCAGCCAAGGGCCTGCATGCATATGGCTGCAGTGTTTGAATGATCGTGTTAATGGCCGTGGCCGTGGCCCTGGCCACAGCCAGTCACATAGCCTTCCCTGGCACTAAAGAGGGACACCACTGTGTCTGCTTAACATGTGGTGCTGTAAGGTGTGAGATGCCACAGCTGCTCTTGCCAGAGAAGTGTTCAAGTAGATAAAATTCCTAGTTAAGATCATGAGATGCTGAGGACCACCTCAGTGACTTCCATGGCTAACTAACAAAAATCTTCCATGAGGGAAGCAACTAACCTAATCATAGGTAAGACAAGCAGCTGGGCAAACAGCCGTGCTTCCCTGGAACATACAAGTTGTCGTTGATGCAAGATAGGCAAAGGTGCAGGAGTTCCAGTTCAGAGGAGCCTGGGCCCTCCCGGTCAGACCACATTCCATTCCGTGTGTGTGCGTACGTGCGCGCGTGCACGTAAACGTACGAGTGTGTCTTAACACGTGGACCCGGTGCTTTATTCTCGGGCACAGAAATGTATGCTCATTGAGACAGGCACGGTAATGGAGTCAGGGAAAGCTGAAAACCTCCAGCTACATAGAACATGCCTCACTGGACTCACGGCATAGTCTGAAACACACGTGCCCACTATAGGATGGCTCTGCACTGTGCTTTGAAATGGCACATCTGGGAAATGACGTGTGGGTGGCTTGCCAGACAAACGAGAGAAGCACATCAGACCAAGTGTCTTGAGCTTTTACTGCTTAGATGAAGAAGATGGCAGAGACTTGGCTCCCCATGCTTCTGTTTCTTGTCAGCAGTGGCATCTCATATGTAAGAAGGTTATAGCTGCTAGAGCCCACAGGGCAACTGAGTACGAAGAGTCCCCCCAGCTTGTGTGAGGCGTACATTTGGGCAGTTTGCTTAAAGCACAGAGAGAGCTTTTCCTCCTGTTCGTTGCTGTTCAAGTCCACAACACCAGAAGCATGCTCCCTGGAGGAAACCAGGGAGAGCACTAACAACAGGGACAGATGAATATGGTGAAGAAAGGTGTTCCTATGTCCTCCTCTCCCTTTTCTTCTTCGCTTGCTTTCTAGGGTTGGGAGTTTCTGTTTCACTTGTCCGTTGTTCTCCGTTTTCTAAACACCCATAAAGTGTTAGGTCCTCTGATCCTATCAGAAACATGGTCTCTGTCCTTTGCATTCCCTCACTGCAATCGCTACAAAATTTGGATGTGGGTCCATGTGCACGATAGGTTTCTTATGAGTACTAAAAGGTGGGGCTAGAGCCTAGTAGATAAAACCAATACGAAGATTCTGCACAAACTTAACTTTTTTCCCCCTCTATCAGGTCACTTTACGACTGTACCAGAAGCTGCTTATTCTTTGTTACAGCAGGTAGCCTCCCATGCTTCAGTCTAGCTGTGCCCCCGTTTCTGGTTCCTTGGACTGCCCCGCACCCCGTTTCTTTACTGGCCGTACTCTGCAGTTTTTCCCTCAGGGCCTCTCGGCTCAAATCGGAATGTGTGGGTTTGCCCATTCTCAGCATTCTGTATCTCGCATCCCAGTGGGACCGCCCTGCTCTGACCCTACACTTCAGAGTTGATCTTCAGTCAGCACTTACCGAGCCCTGTGTCGGATCAGGGGGATCGGGGAATTAGGGCACAGGGGCCCTTCTTCTGGAGGAGGGCTCGGAGGGCCCCAGATTATTGAATCTTGAATTACCCTGGCTGGTTACCTTATATAACGTCAGTCACAATTTGTAGGACTTCTGGTATTTCTGAGCTGAACTCTTTTGTCATAGTCACTGTCATACCCTCCGATGATAAAGCTTTGCTTAAACCTCAGCAGCTGGAAACATTGAAATGGCGACGTCTGTCAGAGTTTGTGTCACGCTAAGGGACTTTAACTTTCAGAACTAGGGGGAAGAGAGATTAATTCAGTGATTGTGTGAAGGTTTTATTCCCAAATAAAGAAAATGGGTAGAGAAAAACAGTCTTCCTAATTTTTGTTTTTCCCAAATCTTTTTCTTCCACCCAAAGCCTGGATTACTCCCAAGGTGGAAGGGGTGATGTCTGGAAATCGTTAATCCATGGGTTTTGTTCATGGTGTATAAAATTTTCAGAAAGAATTTGCTTT
The DNA here is from genome assembly GCF_003031525.2 of Neophocaena asiaeorientalis asiaeorientalis. Classification (NCBI taxonomy): domain Eukaryota; kingdom Metazoa; phylum Chordata; class Mammalia; order Artiodactyla; family Phocoenidae; genus Neophocaena; species Neophocaena asiaeorientalis. The sequence continues at coordinate 1,702,097 of NW_020176571.1, read as the reverse complement.
TGCAATATGATTTCCTGATTGACTGTGGCAGACATAAATCCAGCAAGGACAGCTCTGTCAGAGCAGCCAAGATCCCTCTTAGATTCTTAGATATATGACGGTTCTGGTGTGTGTGTGGAGTGGAAATGAAGATTCTTCATGTGGGTGGGTCAGGAGGAGAGATGGAGAAGGGGGGGCGTGGGCGCAAGAAGAGCAGCGGATGGAGGTGGGGCGCACCAGGCCAGCCCCCAGAAGCCAGCACTGGTTCAGCCCGGAGTGAGTGAAGGAGATGCCCTTGGTGCCCCCTGCCCTGGTACTGGTTTCTGTTCTTGAAGGGCTCTTTTATGATATTCTGAAACATTTCCATCCTCCCAGTTAAGCAGAGTGCTAAGCTATCCTAAAGCTGAATTCCGGGCTAAGGGCCATTTTGCACAGATCTTTCTTCCCATCCTGCCGGCCCCCTCTCGCCACTGCAGGCGTATACGTGTGCCTCCTTATACACACTCACAGGTGTTTCAGCCTGTCACGGGTCGTGTTCTGTTTCCTACTTCAGCATTAAGAGATTCAATTCCTGTGTATAGCCTGTCTTCCTCTAGTAGCACAGATACCCGTCTCTGATGTGTACACACAGCTACAGGTACATGTCTATCTTCCCCTGCCTTCCAGGTGATAGGGAACCCCTCCCTCCCACCTGCACCCCCAGGGCCAGGCTCCTGTGAAGCCAAAGCCTGCGGGCACACAGTGACTGGAGCTGCAGCCGTCGCAGGCTTTCAGCTGGAGATGCTGCGCGTCTGCAGTCTGTGCTGTGGGATGTGACGCTGGAGCTGCAGTCATGATGTGACCAGTGGCCAGCTGCCCGTGTCTGCTCCTCCAGCTTCTCTGTGTGTACACGCACACACACCTGCTTTTAACCCAGCCTTGAAATAACTGCCAGTCACAGGGGAGTCTCCTCCAGAGCCTGGCCTCCGCTCGGGAGCCCTTGTACAGATAAGCTATCGAATCTCCTAGTCACCCGATAAGCGTACTTGGCTCTTTGCTCCTCTGTCGTCCTGTGGCCTGCAAGGCGGAGCGATTGGGTGGGCTCCCTGTAATCTAGACTGGCATCCTTGGTTACTTATCGAGATCCTGGCCAGGTCAGGAGGCTCCTTTTGTGTACCTGGCACAGCTCGGGCTGGCCTTCCTTCTACTCCCAGTGGCTAGAGAGAGAAGAAAATGAACTGTCCTGATAAGGTCATTACTGTGTTCCCCACGGCAGGCAACAAGCATGTTATTGCCTTTCACATCCATCCCTCTGTCTTGTGAAGGTGTAACTGCGGAGAAGTGCTTGGCTGCAGCACTAACCCAGCCTGAGCACTTCAGGTGCCAGAGCTCAGAGGACCGGGCGGAGCAGGTGTCGTCAACCGCAGCATGCGGGTGTGTGCACGGGCACGGCAGGGTGGAGGCCACCGTCTTCGCCTGTGGCCAACTGCCTACCTGGTTTTTCCTTTGAGATTCAGCATCAGCCTTCAGTTGCCTGGCCTGTTCAAAGAGTATGAACCTCTCTTCTCCCTCTTTTGCCTTATTTTCTTCCCCATGCCCAGACTTTCTTCCCCATAATTTGTAATTCATTAGTGTATAGCCCTGGAACTTTACTGTGGGGAAGTTCTGTAAAATACACACACACACACACACACACACACACAAATATGTAGCCCACTACATTGTTTACTAAAATACAGTAAATGATTTATTGTGGAAAGGCAAGCCTCAAGCCAAGAACTAAATCGAAGGTGCTTTCCCATCTCTATTGAAAGAGCAGAGAAGAAGAGCTGCGGGACACGCGCCACTGGTTACCTCCCTGTGCCTCGTCTGCCCATCCGCCCAGGGTACGCACTATGCGTCCCCTCTGTCCCCTCCACCAGTCAGCGCGTGATGGCTTCCGTGCCTCGTGCAGCGTTTTCTCCGCTTACTGCCCGTTGATGTGTACTGTCTTCGTCTGTACTCACTTGTCCGCCTCCTTGTTGGTGAATGCCCTTATTTTCCTCGATTTTACAAGTTTCCAGATACTGAAGCAAGTCCTTGCAATACCTCCAGCCTTAAGCTGCTCTCATGGCCATGAAGAGGCCTCCTCCACAGCAGAAGGCTTCTTCCCTCAGTGGCGGGGCCCACACACTCTGCTCTCTATTCGAGTAGGATTCCTTGTACCAAGTACAATAGGATAGGTTTTAACTGAATAAGGAGTAAATAGGCAAAATGCAGTTAGCAGCTCTGTAGTTCAGATTTCAAGATTCATTTTATTCTAAACTCTGTTTCTTATCTCCTTACAACTTTGAGTACAGAATATTTGTCTCCATATCTGGGTCAAGAAATAGGGGATGTTTTGTTTTGCTGGAGTGGTAATGCATGCTTAAAGGAAAATTGACAACAGATTTCTGAGTTGTAAAACTAAGAGGAAATGATCACATTTTATTTTTTAAATGATTCCCACTGTTTTTTTCATGTTTCAGACCTTTTGCCGTTTTCAAAGACACATCTAACTTTAACAAACCGTAAAGCTCTTTAAATCTGAAACCTTTGGAGAGAGTTTTTACTTTTAGAACCCAGCATTTCTATATGTGGTAAGATTTCTGATGAATGTTTATTGATCTCAGTCACCTAGTGTCACCACACCAAACTTGGATGTGCTCACCCACACGCAGCAAAGCCAATGTACTGACACCGGGCTGTGGTGAAGGAGAGTGCAGCGTTTATTGCAGGGCCAGGCAGGGAGAACGGGCAGCTCATGCTGAAAACCCACACCCCCCCACGGCTTTCAGGGAAGGGGCTTTAAAGGCAGTGTGTGTGAGGGAGAGGGTCGCAGGATGTGTGATCAGCTCGTACGCAGTCCTCGGATTGGTTGGCAACAAGGTAAAGTTTCGAGCATCACCAGTCTTCCAGTTTCAACCGGCCTGGGGCCTGCATTCTCTGATGGTCAGTAGTTTTCATCCGTGGGGGTCCGCTTCCTCTAAAAACAGCTTAGGAACGTGTGTCAGGCCTTTATCCGTATCTTCCAGGGAACGGGGAGTTTGCTGGCCCTGCTGTGTGGCTGGTGTGCAGTCTGAATTGTTACCAGGTTCCTGACCCAGAGCTCTCCTTTGCTTCTACGTCTTCACATTTCCTGGTCATTCCCTCTGGAGTCAGCCTCCTGAGACTCAGGAGAGGGCTGAGAGACTAAAGCAAAAGGCTTTTACTTCGAAGGATATAGACACAGGGGCTTGCACATGGTTTCAGTCCCCCCTTTCCTTTGGTGCTCCTCACTCTCAGGGGAACAGGTTCAGGACGAGAAACGGAATAAAGTTTCCCCTAGAGAGGTTAATCACAAACTGTCGGCAGAGGAGGTCAGTTTTAGGGGGACTCGGTTTCACTAGTGGCCCTGGATGTGAACTCCTAGTGGTACTTACTCACCTGTTAAAGAACAGTGAGGCAGACTTCATTCAGGACCATCATAGTGGGTTTAGGGGCCACTGCAGTGGGGTTTTGCAGTCAGCGAGAGAGACACAGTGCCCAATTCTGAATACAGCAAGGAAAAGTGAGAATTTACAGCCAAGGAGCAGGTGGGGGTCAGTGGATGGACACTTCCTAAGGAGGAAACATCAGGGATAGGGGGAGATTCTGGCTAAACCAACCTAACTGGATTCTTGCCTAAGGCAGGAAGAGTGATCAGACATCGCCCCGGGGATAGTGGGCGATGAGGGACCCCGTCAGATACAAACCGACTTAGAATTCCTGGGGGAACTGGACAATATAGAGATGAACATGAACGCCCAAAAGTCAGGGCCCAGTTGAGAAGAGAGGTCAGGGGAGCCTGACCCACATTTGGTCAAGGAGAAGACCTTTGTCCCCAGGATGTAGACGAGGGGAATGAGAAAGTTCATTGAACCTCAGGGATTGCCTGGTTAGTTATTCCATCAGCTAAACAAGTGGTGATAGTAGATCATCCGTAAGAGATGCTGAGGAAGGGACCCTGCTTAGTACAGAACTAATATTCTAAGTACTTAGTAAATATTTGTAGCATAAGAAATGTCATTCTGGGTTTTGTATTTGTCGTGACTTTTTGTTTTGGAAGATAAATGTAAGACAGTCCCATTCTATAAAGTTTCTTTGAGGAGTCAAATAGACACACGTGAAAAATGGTTATGAAGTGGGGGTCGGGATTTGGAGCTCTGAACTTTCTTGCCTTTAGCTTTAGGTTATCTTTTTAACTTTTCATGAAACTTTAGAAATTGACTTCCCCCTAAAAGAGATTTTTTTTTCAGAGACTGTAGCCCTCTCACTAAGCACAAACTCAGGCTAAAGCTGCTGAAACTTCCCAGATTCCCATTGTTAACAGTAAGGTTTGTTTTCTGATGAAGGTCACGCAGGTGTATCTCATGAACCCTTCTGTAGCCCGGCTTTGTATCAGTTGTTATGAGGGTGTGACCTGGGAGGCATATGTTTATCCAGTGTCTCTCTTGCAGGAGAAGAGTATAAGGTAGAGGGGTATTCTCGAAGGCATATTTGTTTTCAGCTTGCTAGGGTTACAAATGAGTAAGGACCATAACACCAGAAACCTTTAGGGGGTCCACTGAGTATCCTTCTGTTTGTGTTCCGAATGGGAAGGCTAAACTAAAAGGTTGGATCTCAGAGACACTAAGCATAAGGAAGCTGTTGGATTTTGTAACCTTATATGGGAAGACTACGTCAAACTAAGCCTCAATTCAAGGTAAAGGGGTTGAGTTAGCTAATTAAGGGTCTGCCTAAAGTAAACTTCAAAACTAAAGTTAAAGATAAATCCTGAATATACGCATTTTACTTCTTATATACACTCGACACATTAGTTCCATTATTTCGTGATTTTTTTTTAACGCAGAACAGGACCACATCTCGTTCTTAGTATTCCTGCCAGCAAAAGCTGGCTGTGGCGTGGTACAGAGGCATCCACTGAATGCTTGTTAAGCGAATTACATGATGTTCTTAGTGTCAATATGTGTGATTTGATACGCAGTATATCTAGTTAATGTAGCAAAAGTATCATGACAGTTTACTGTCTTTGTTCAAAGAACCGCATTCTTGCACAAAGTAGCTGCATTTAAGTGAGAAAGCAGCACAAAGGTCCAAAACTTTGTGAGGAGACCCAGTACCGTCCTTCATCTTCCTCATCCTCACGCACACCGCAACCAAGAAGGTAAAGTGAGTTCTTGAGAGAAAAGACTTTGAGGCTAGACCATTGAATTGTATTCCCTTGCTTTCTTTTTTACTTTTCAGAGTTCAGCTCTCTGCTGGGGCCTCTGGACAAGAATGTCATTAAAAGAATAATGTTTCTGGGAAGTTAATGCGTTAGTTGTTCCAGGACTTCTCTGGTGAACCTACACTGGGAGACAGTGGTGTAATGATGACCCAGTGAGAAGTCAGAACTGCTACTGGCATTTATGCAGTAATCCAGGGACAGCTGAACCTGCCTCCGAGGACTTCCGCAGATAGACGGAAGAGTAAGAGGATTTTGTAGCGACAGAGGAACCATAGTAAATATAAAAATAATTTGCCAGGAACACAGTAAACGATCGATAAATGTTAGCTTGAAAAACAGTGGCATCTTCCAAACAATAAAACATTAGTACTGCAAGGGCAAATGCCTTAAGTCCCAAGTGATATTCAGTTCAAGGTATACCTTTCCTCTCAGGATGAGCTCCCAGAATGTGCCATAACCAACCCACCTATACTTAGATTAAAGATCTAGTACAGAAACAGTGGAGTGGGGAGAAGGGGGCAGACCGTGGAATTGACTGGAGGGGCCTTTCACTGAACGTCCCATCCTGGTCCAAGAACATGTGTTCCCATGTCTTAGATAAATGGGTTGCAGAAACGGGATGCTGTAGAATTTTCAGTTGCAATCTGTATCGAACAATAGCGGAGCAGCTGGTCTGTCTTCCAAAAGATCTCTAGCCATCTAACCTGCTCAAGTGGAAGGGAGGTTAAAATAAACACCTTCCGGAGGTCACTGTCTTCCATCACCATGTGTCATCAAATGCTGGCCTCTGAAGCCAATTTGAGGGTCTGATACATAAATAAATCCTTGCAAGAAGAAACAAAGCTTTCAGTAAGTCAACCAGAAAGCTCTCATTCCCCTTTATAATTTGAATTATTTTCCTTAACAGCTCCGTAAATGTAGGATTGGGGGGATATTGACATTTTGGCATTATATTTGATAAAAGCAGAGGTTATCTTGACAAGTTCATTTTTTAACTTCTTTGTGCCAAGAAAAAGATAGGTAATTCTAATTCTGCATAGCTGTAGGACTGATGTGGTCTGACCGCATTACTGACAGCTTTGGGTAGGACTTCTTGCCAACGTACTGAGGTTGTATGTGGACAAAAGACATAACCTCTGGATCCTGTAAGGCATCCTCTTCCTACTTGGCAAGTGTCCCTCTTCCCTCCTGAGATTAGGCAGTGGCAGTTCTACCTTGTGGGAAATGCAGTTTCTTTTCTGAGTGGCCTGCCCAAGTTAGATGGGGAGAAGGAAGAGATAAGGACATTTCCCACATGATTGACACGGTTAAATGTGTCCCAGAGAGGCCACGGTGACTTTTTTTTTTTTTCCTTGGTGGATAGATTTGAGAACTGTGCTGGTTGGACAGTTTCATACACTTTCACCGAGTAAGCTCTGTAGTTTTTTTGTTTTGTTTTAAAAAAGCGACTCCTTTTGACATGAGAAGAAAGGGCATCTTGGTCATTGCATGGAATGAATTTTTATCCTCGAAAAATTTTTCAGATTCCATCATTTTTTAACTTTTCAATTGGACTTTGAAAAATTTCAGAGTGCAAAACGCTACATATTTTGTAATCTGTCAGCACCTCAGCATGAAATACATTTAAATCCGTTTGAGATTCATCTCTGATTAAGAACAGGGACCTTAAAAAGTCCACTTTTTCATTCCCAGTCATACAGCAGTGAGCTAGTATCTCTCCAGATTCCATTTTACTGTGAAAAATTTGACCTCTCCACTACCACCATTTATCACATTGTCTTCTTCCTCAGAGCTCGTGCTTTTTTATGTCAGTTTTCCAACTCAAAACAGTAATTACCTAAGATACCAGCTCTTTCAGCCTTGCAGCCCAGATGTGATGGCAACTATACACAGACACACACACAAAGAATGGGAGTAAGTTGCACAAATCCAATGAAAATCCCCAAAGTGATTTTTTTAAATCAATGTGTCCATGAAAGAAGCTAGAGGAGGCCAAGCTAAAACACACGGGAAATGAAATAGGGCTGCAGTGCGCGGAGGCATGAGGGGTGTGGTAGCAGAGCCGGGGCTAGACAGTTGGGATATTGATGTGCAAGGTGAACATGCATTTAAAGGAGTTGCCTTGAACTTGCCTTTAAAGATTCTGCTTTGGAACTCTTTCTAAATCTTCTACACTGTGAATGTGCATTTGTGGCCAGGAATAAAATACAAGTCTTTCTTGAGAGATTAGTGTTGTTTGTAGAAAGCTATCCAACTTCCCCAGTCTCCAAATCCTCTGTAAAACAGTCTCGTTCTTCTGTGGTTGGCAGTGTTGATACCACGGGTAACACAGGACTCGTACCACGAGCCTGCTGATTAGGGGTCCCTTACAGAGCCCAGAGCCTTCCACCCCAGCCCCTGAATGTGTAACCTTTATCCTCAGAGAAGTGTGTGTGTGTGCGCGTGTGTGTGTGTGTGTTAAAAGCAATTACAATGCTGAATGTATTCACTTTCTCTGGTTTGTCTAGACAGGCTCCAGCTTCTATATTGTATTATACCACGTAGGCCTAAACTCTGAACTCCGCTCTCTCTAGTAAGTTAAAGATCGTTTTAGACACTAAGCCCTGGCTGTTCCCTCTCTTAACTCTTTTATGGAAATAGTATTAGAAACAGAGGAAATGTGATATATTTATAAAGCAACCATTAAAAATCATGTTTTCCAGGAAGACGTAATGTGAATAGCACTCACAGCATAACACTAAGTGGATAAACAGGGTGTTAAGCAAGCCGTGAAGGATGGCGCTGTTAAAAGCTGATTTATGTAAAGTTTATAAAAAGACTTGGAAGGAAATCAGCGAAATGTTGCAGGTGGTATTCTCGATGGAATACCTATGGGCTATTTATGATTTCTTTTCTATTTTCTCCCATACTTTTCAGAGTAAAATATGCATTGATTTCACAATAAAAAACATAAAACTTTACTTTAGAAACGCTTAAAAGGAAAGCAGCAGGGGAGTCCTCTGAGGCCAGGAAGAAATGAGTGTCACTGTTGAAAGTAATACCAGGCCTTGTTTCTGTTGACTTGAAGATGAGTGAGCTCCTTGTCCATTAGGTGGGTCAGAGGTGTCCTGCGGGTGTAAAGTGCCGGCCCGGTGACACACAGCAGGTGCAGACCCTGCCTGTGAGCCCTGGGAACGTCTGGGACCTGCCAGCATCTGGTGGGTTGGCGGCTCCCCCAGCTGCTGTGTGTCAGGCAGACGCTGTGCCAGCGTTGCAGCGTTGGAGAGCCGGCCCAGCTCTGCCTCAGCCCCTCAGGCTTGCCAGTACCGAGTGTCATCGGGCCCGAGAGCTGCCCGATGAAGTCATCTGTCCTTTGATGTGCTTTCAGAGGGAGCCGAGGTGATAGTTATTCATCCAGGGTAAAGGGGACGCAAAACAGAGTTAGCGCAGGACTGCTACTCAAGAGAAGAGACCCAGCGTCACGCTGGGCCTGGGCTCAGGCTCAGGGGTCTGGCGTTGTGTAAGGATTTATCTGTCACCCATTAAAAGGAGGATCGATGGCCTCGGCCCAGTGAACGAGGGAGCTCCAGCCAGGAGGCAGATCTAGTCATGAGTTCACTCACCACATCTCGTGGCTGAGAAAAACACGCACTTTCTCCAGAGGCAGAACCTTCCTTCCATGGCAGGAGGTGAAGGAACACACGTAGCATGTGGCTTTCAGATGAGCACGTTTCACTAGGAGTTTTGGCGTTTTTTTTTTAACATCTGTTTTGGAGTATAATTGCTTTACAATGGTGTGTTAGTTTCTGCTTCATAACAAAGTGAATCACTAGCAGTCTTTTGTAACCTCCTTGTAAATAGATGGGATGAGCAATTGTGAAGTAACTGGAGTCTTTCTGCATCAGGAATGCCACCTCTGCAAAAACAAGCTCACCCTGTGCTTGATCTCCAGCCCAAAGTCAGAACTGCATCTCGCGCTGATGTCCATGCCAGCGGTCCCCACGCGGCCCCCAGAACGGTGGGTGGGTGTGACCGTGCACACGTGCAGGTGTATGGACCTGCTTCTCTCTACAGTCCCGAAGACTGCGGTAGTGATCACAAGAGCTCTAGTCTTGCTCCGTTTCTTTGCCTTGGGAGGCATAAAGAGACTGGAACTTCTTGTTTCAGATTGACCTTGACTTTCCTCATTTTTTTTTCACCTCAGATCATCCAGCCCCTCTTAGAACTTGACCAAAACAGAAGCAAACTAAAGTTGTACATTGGACACCTGACAGCCCTCTGCCATGACCGAGACCCCCTGATTCTTCAAGGACTCACTCCACCAGCTTCCTATAACTTGGACGATGACCAGGCAGCATGGGAGAATGAGCTGCAGAAGATGACCCAGGAACAGGTAAGCCTCTCACCTGAGCTCTGGCGACACCCTCACAAAATTCAGCTGCTCTTTAGGTTGACGCAATAGAAGCTGCTTTGGAGAATTCGGGGTTCAGAGTCAAGATTCTTAACAGTGGTTGGTTCTTCAGTAGATATTAGGAGCTACCATTTGAAGTAAGCCCCACTTTATTCTTCCCTCAGTGTAACTTGCCAAAGAATCAGAAAGGGCTGGTTCGGAAGGGAGAGGGTTAAGGCGAATCTGTTATTTCACGGAACTGATGGCCACTCGTGACTGTGACCACGGAAAGGAAGTCTGAGTTGGGGATATTTGGATGAGGATCCTTGACAAGTCAGCTGTCTCTAGGGAACTGCGGGTCACAACCTACTAAGTTTTTCAATAAAAGGACCATTAGATGAATTAGTTTAGGTTACCCTCCTCTGCTCCGCTTTCTGTTTACTGTTGCCTGTGAAATCCATTGGTTCTCTTTTTTCCATGTCGTGATTTTTTTAGTTCAGTAGAGAAAATGAGAAGGCTAAAAGGAGACAAAAACCATGAGTAAAAGAAACAAGGAGAAAACGGGGTGAGGGCAGACATGGAAAGTAAAAGAAAGAAAAATTGAATAAACACTGAGAAATAGAAAAGAAGAAATCGAGCCGCTTTAGAACAGTAATCCTAAGCTGCTTTTGTTCCCGGCCACAGAGTGGGGCTGATGGTGTCCCAGCCCCTTGTAGCTGTGATCGTGCCATCAGTCTGCTAGAGCTCTGCACCAGCGAGTCGAAGCTGTGCACCGTCTTCCAGCTGAATGCCTCCTGTTTGTTCACCCACAACGCGTGAGCGGAGGCTGTGTCGAACAGGGCACATCCTGTGGTGTGAGGTTGCAGGGAGCAGTGACGGCCGCGGGTCGAGAACTGCACGCTGGGGTCAGGGCGGGACTGACTCCCGGGTGTGGACATTGCCTAAAAACAGACCCATTTAACGGCCTGTCGGTCACCCACCTGATTTGTGTGATGGAAAAGGTAAGGCCGACCTCTCAAATTTAGCATGTTGCCATGGAAATTTTAATTTCTTTCTTCTCAAAAGAGGGAGAAATTTAAAGGACAGAATTAAATCGAATTTCTAGTAGCTCCTTTTGATATTAATAACCGTGAAGTTAACATGCCACTGGAAGCCCGCTGGAAACAGAGCACACAGCCAGTTAATTTTAGGAACTCCACTTCAAAATTTTGCAGAGAGACAGGGCATCTTAAAGCGCGAACAGTGATGTATCAAAGTTTAACTGGCATTAAATTATTTCTTTGTGAAACAACTTGTCTTTGAAATGAAAAAAAGTATTTTGGCTCAGTCCTGTTTTCCAAATATGCCTGAATGGAAGTAATCAGTCTTTCTAAGGGGAAAAAAAAATACCTTCAGGGTGAGGCCAAGGTAGAAAATCTCAAGCTAAGAGTTTTCCAGAAAGTTTTGAGTGAAAAACCAGGAATTCAATAGAAGGCATACCATCCCACATGTTATCATCCAAACAGCTTTGCTCACATGCATGAATCATGTTAATATTGTCACGTTTCCCCTTGGCTGAGAACCTGCTTCAGTTACTGAAGTTGTTGCATGAGGCGTGTGAAACTGTGTCTTCAGCAGCAGCCCTGGAAAACCTGGGGAGCAGGTGACTGGGGTCATCTGTAAAGGGGCACAGCAACTAACCACACCTTCCATCAGCCTCTCCAGAGCAGCTCGAGTTTGGTGGAGAAACCGACCCATTTTCTGCCGCCTCTCTCCAAGTAAGATTTTAAGGGGGTGGTGCAGGCTGTCGAGAAAGATGACCTGTGATAATACAAAATGACTTGCCTATTGTGAGCAAGGTTTGACTTTACTTTTTGAAGCCCAAGAAACATTAGATAGAGATCACCGCTAAATATGCACGTTGGTTTATTTTGCGTGTGTGTTTTCTTCAGGGAGATAGAGCCTTCTGCACTTGACATTTGTGTTACTCACCTCTGTATGTCCCATGCGTTTCACTGCCACCATGCTCCCCTCGGTCACACACCCCCGTGAGGACAGGACAAGAGCCCTGTCTGTCTTTTTCAGCACTGTTGTCTGTACGAAGAATAATGCCTAGCACATAGTATCTGCTCAGTAAAGGTCTGTTTAAGGAATGAGAGAAAGGGAAGGAGAAAGGCAGGCAGGGTACAGTCCGTACTTCCTATCAAAGCACACAAGGCCTCCTTTCATTTGGCCTGATTCTTAAATGCACATCTCTTCTCACCCTATCCCTGAAGCATACAACAACTGACAGTCTTTTAAACTGTTAATTGACTTACAGTTTTCACATTTGTGTCCCTCTGCCTGCTCTGCCCTTTCCTGCCTTGTCTCCCTGGGGAATATCTAAATAGGAATCTGAGTTTTTTAAAACTCAGCTCAGACATCATTTCTTTTTTGAGTTCTTTCCTGAAACCCCAGGCCCAATGTGCCGCTCCCTCCTTAGGGCTTCTGTGTGACCTGTGACACTCGTACTTACTAGTTTTCATATCTGTCTTCCCGTTAGTCTAGGCTTTCTGTCAGCTGAGGACATGAACCATATCATTTTCATCTTAAAACTCGCACCACGTCAGGTACTTGGTACTTGCTTACTAACTCAGATGAGTGAGTGAATTCTAGTGAGTTCTGCGTAGTTTATTACTTTGTATTTCATAGTTATGATTCTTACTCCCTAACTAGATGAGTTTCTTCACTGCCAGAGCCATGTCTTGTATTTCTAAAGTGCCTGCCACAGTACTGTACGTGTGAAGAGTGCTTGTTAGTATATACCTTGCTGATGGTTTATTTGGTGACCCAAGACAGCTTCCTCAGTGCCATCCAGTAGCTTTGGATAATCTGACGTTGATGTCAGGAGAACAACTCAGACTCCGTCCTGAGTTATGACCCTATTATCTGCAGCTGCCTGGCCTACAGAAATATTACTTTACATCTGAAGATTTCCCGGAATTGTTTTGTTTCCTTTGCCCTCTTAGAGGCTGGCTATCTTACCAACTAAATTTATGGGTTTGTTTATTTTTCTTACCTTATCGGCTTTTGCTTTATGTATCTTGAAGCTCTGTTATAGAGTGCATACACATTAAGGATTGTTATATCTTCTTGATGACTTGACTCTTCTATCATGATGTACTATCTCTTTTCAAAGCTGGTAATACTCCATGCTCTGAAGTCTGCTTTGTCTAACATTAACGTAACCATTTCAGCTTTCTTTACAATTGTGAGTGCACGATAAACCTTTTTTCATATGTTTGCCTTTAAGCTGTCGATGTCTTTATAGCTACGGTGAGTTTCTTGTTGACAACATATATTCACCAGCCTAGAGGGCACAGGCCTAGGGGGCAAGGCTGTCTCTTCCTCCTTGATTTCAATAGACCAGGCTGCCACCCAGGGCCAGAGGGCTGGAGCTGCCACCCCAGTGGGCCTGGAGGACAGCATCCAGCCAAAGAGCCTTATTCTCAAGCCTTAAAATCTGATGAGGGACTTCCCTGGTGGTCCAGTGGTAAAGAATATGCCTTCCAATGCAGGGGACGTGGGTTTGATCCCTGGTTGGGGACCTAAGATCCCACATGCTGCAGGGCAACTAAGCCCACGCGCCGCAACTACTGAGCTCACGCACCTCAACGAGAGAGCCCGCGTGCCGCAAACTGCAGAGCCCATGCTCTCTGGAGCCCACACGCCACAACTAGAGAGAAGCCCGCAAGCCACAACGAGCGCTGCAGCAAAAGATCCCGCCTGCCGCAGTGAAGACCCAACACAGCCAAATAAATAAATAATTTTTTTTTAATCTAATGGAATTTGACCTGCTAGGTTTTGGACTTGTTTGGGACCCATGACCCCTTTCTCTTCTTTCCATGGTCTCCCTTTTGGAATGGGAATGTCTAGCCTATGCCTGTCCCACCACTGTATTTTAGAGCAGATAACTTGTCTGGGTTCAGCGGGTCCACATTGAAATTTTGCCTCGGGGTGAATCATGTTTTTTAAGTCTCACCCACACTTGATTTAGATGATATTTACGTGAGATTTGGGATTTAGAGTTGATGCTGCAGTGGGTTAAGACTCTTGGGCTGTTGGGATGGGGGTGAATGTGTTTTGTGTGTGGGAAGAACATGAGTTTGGGGGGGTAGAGAAGGCAGGGTGTTATGGGCTGAATTGTGTCCCCTGCAAAGTGTATATTATTGAATCCCTGACTCCAAGAATGTGACTACATTTGGAGATAGAGCCTTTAAAGGTAATTAAGTTAAGAAGAGGCTGATAGGTGGGCCTTAATCCAATCTGACTGGTGTCCCTGTAAAAAGAGGAGATTGGGACATACAGAGACACCAGGGCTGTGTGCTCACAGAGAAAAAAAGAAACGTGAGGACACAGCAAGAACACAACCATCTGTAAGATAAGGAGAGGCCTTTAAAAAATACCAGCCCTGCCAACACCTTGCTCTTGGACATCTAGCCTCCAGAACTGTGAGAAATAAATTTCTGTTGTTAAGCCACCCAGTCTGTGGTATTTTCTTATGGCATCCCATGCAAGCTAATACCTTGTTTTTGAAAGATATTCTTCTGTGGGTATAGAATTCTAGGTTGACTTCCTGTTTTTTTTAATATTTTAAAGATGCTGTTTCATTTTCTTCTGGCTTCCATAGTTTCTATTGAAAAGTCTGCTGTGTTTATGTGTGCTCCACCCCCACCCTCTCATGTTTCTTTTTTCTCTGACTGCTTTCAAGATTTTTTTTAACTTTTGTTTTCAACCATTTGAAAACAATGTGCCTATTTGTATTTTACGTTATATTTCCTGTCTGTGCTAAAATCCTTTTTGAGATCTCTGTGTCCCTTGGGCTTATGTTTTGTTGTCTTTCATTAATTTTGGAAGATTCTTGGCCCTTATCTCTTCAGATATGTCTTTCGTCCCTCTCTCTCTTCCCTTTCTATATCTACAATTATGTATTTGTTAGACCATCTGATATTGTTCCACATCTCTTCGATGTCTGGGGGCTTTTGTTTGTTTATTTGGGGGATCTTTTTCATGTTATGTTTGGAGATTCCTATTATCTGTTTGGATAATTTCTATCAATATGTCTTTAAGTTCATTTGCTGTTTTGGTGTCTCATTTTTTATTAAGTGGTAAATATTATATGTAAAAGAAGAGTAGAAACTGAGATTAATAACATTTGTGTCTAGAAATAGGCAATTCCTCTTCTTCTGTCAGACCATTAGCATTTGGGAACTGAGTCAAGTCAGTCATTGAGCTGGGTTTGAGTTACTTTCATCGCGCCACAGGCTTTAAATTTTCCAGTGGTGAATTGTACATTTAGTGCAAAGTCTTGAGTGCTGATTTTTCCTGGATTTCAGTAGCTCCTTCATGCCTACACCACAGGGCTCCCCCTTCACACTCTTGTCCTCTCCCAGTGCAGGCTGCTCTTACCTGTTAATGTTAAGTATAGTTAAAGTCTTCTTTGTGCCCAGTTGCATTTTTCTTTTTTCATCTGCAGTGGCAACCAGTGTCCTAAACTGGTCTGCATTTTTACAGTCCACGTTTTTACCTTTTTAATATACGTATTTGTTTACAAGAACAATGTGCAGTATTGTTCAGTGTGATATAAATTTGGAATAAATGACATCATAGTACCCAGGCTATCTCTCTGTTCATTAGTATTTACTGAACCTGAGCCTTCTAGTCACTTGCTATTGGAAGAAAAGATGTTGCTGAAATTTTTCAGATAAATGTAAGTCTCGTACCATTTTAAGTACGGCTCTGGAGCCCTAGAGAAACTTTCTTTGAAAAAGTAGATTGAGGTCGTGTCAAAGTAGAATGCTGTAGTGGTACCAGGTGGCTAGAATGAAGAAAAAGGTTTCATTAGGTTCAGTTTTAGATTTAAACATCTTCTCTGTTGATTCTAGGACAGCCCCATATTTGACCACTGTCCGTTATCTTCCAGAATCACAGCTCATAATTGAAATTCCAGGTCCACGTTTCCCACACCACACACCTTCTACAGAAGGTGTCTTCTTTTCTTTGCCAGGCCCTCTTGCCAGCTCCTGGGCAGGAAACCTTGTTAGTGTTTCCATAAATCTGGCCCTGACACTGGCCTATATAGTTGGTGGGACCAAAGATTCTGGTGTGTTTGGCAGGCTGGGATCAAGGATTCGGCCCACGTGGCCAGCATTTTTGGCAGGGCCAGGGCTGAGGATTCAGCTGGCATGGTGGCATTTGGAGGCAAGGACCAAGATGATGGCGCAGATGGTTGGGAGACTGGCTACATACAAGAAGACTGAACAAATGAGTAAGTATATTGAAGCTCATGGGAGCAGGCTTGTTACTCCAGGAGGAGGAAGTAACAAATACAGGAGGGTGAAGGCAAGTCCGGTGGCGTTCAGCTGCTGTTGGAGGTGTCCGTGTGGACTCAGGGTTTTTGACAGACAATAGATTTAGCTTTCTCTGTGTGTACATTTGTGTGCTCATCTACATGGATACATGTGTGTATTTCCTAGTTTTATCTGCTGAAGCACCTAGAAGCAGTGATACGCCAGTAACAAGGAGCTCACCTAGCTCCCAGCTCTTGGTTTATAGATGCCTTTTTTCACCAAAAGGAACCAGGGCTCCTTGGAGACATGGCTCAGCCTAGGACTGTGTGTGGCAAAGTACAACATAAATCCAGAGTGTCTTATACCGGAAAGTAATGGAGTGTTCCAGGAGTGGTGGGAGTGTGTCAGAAGGACACGGAGGGGGGACTTTCCTGGTGGCGCAGTGGTTAAGAATCCGCCTGCCAATGCAGGGGACATGGGTTCGAGCCCTGGTCCAGGAAGATCCCACATGCCACAGAGCAACTAAGCCTGTGCACCACAACTACTGAGCCCACAACTACTGAAACCCACGTGCCTAGAGCCCGTGCTCCACAACAAGAGAAGCCACTGCAATGAGAAGCCCCCGCACCGCAACGAAGATTAGCTCCCACTCACCGCAATTAGAGAAAGCCCGCACACAGCAACAAAGACCCAACACAGCCAAATAAATAAATAAATTTTTTTTTAAAAAGAAGAAGACGAAGGACATGGGGGGCTCCCAATAGCAAAATCTTCAGGAATTTGAGCAGCAGAATTAATAATAGTAACAAATTACAGCCCACTGAGTAGAACAGGAATCTATGAGTCTGTACTAGTGTAGAGAAATCAGTAAGCAAATACATGGTGGGGCAGGGGCCATGCCCTGTAGTAGAATGCCAGCTAATACATGGAGAAAGAGTGGCGGAGTTAGAGAATCACCACTTGGCAACCATCACAGTAATAACTGATTTGAACTGGAATCATCAGTGAACATGAAAACCAGTGGGTGAAAGTTGGTTTAGGAACAGGATATTTGCGTAGTCTAAAAGTGTCTCTTCACACACGCACACAAAAAGTTATTTCAGTCAATTAGCACAAAATCCTTTTAGTTGATTTATGTTGGAAAAACTTGGCAGACACCATCTAAACCCAAATGACTGAAGGTAACGTCACCTGTAGTGGGATAAATGAACGTTATGTCTTAATTCTAGGTGTTAGCCAAATGGCACATATGTTGCTGAAAGTTCCCCCAATTCAGCAAGCACAGAGACGTTAACCGTGAGAGGAAAAAATGAAAAATTGTACTTTTTCAAAACTTGAGTTCATCAGAAGGCTGGGAGGAAGTATTCACAATGTATATATTGAACAAAGGACTTCTATTGAGAGGATATTTTTTAAAATCAGAAACAAAAAGACAAAACAACATAATTTTAAAATGGGCAGAAGACTTGAACCAGACAGTTCACAAGAGAAAATACACAAACCAAGCACACGAAAACAGTGCTCACATAAACGAAAGCCACAGTGAGATAGCAGGGCAATTCCAAGAAAATGGCTGAAATTCACCAAATGTGAATTTTACACGTTCACCAGATGTCCACGAGGGTGTGGAGCAGCTGGAGCTCTACGTGCAGTGGTGAGGATGGTCCAAGGCTTTGAAAAGCTGTTAGGCGTTTTCTTGTTAAATTAGATACACACCTGTCCTGTAACCCAACAATCCCACTCTTCCTCATTTACTCAAGAAAAATGAAAACACGTCCACAAAAAGATGTGTACAAAATTGTTCAGAGCAGCTTTATTCGCGAAAGCACCAAACTGGAAACAACCCAAATGATCATTAACAGAAGAGGTTTTCTTAAATTATCATATATAATGGCGTACTGCTCAGCAACAAAAAGGAACGAACTGCTAATACAAGCAACTTTATGAATGAATCTCAAAAACACTGTGAAGCAAAAGAAGCCAGATGCAATAGAATATCTGATTAATGTCTGATTCCCTTTGTAAGGCATTTCCAGAGCAGGAAGAACTCATCTGTGGTGATGGAAACTAGAGCACTGGACGCCTGCGGGAATCGACTGAAAGGGGTCCCAGGAATCTCTCTGGGACGATGGAAATGTTCTGTGTTTCGGTTGGTGAGACAGTCATGTGGCTGTATATATTGATCAGAATTCATCAAGTTGTACACTCTGATGTACAGAGATCTGTGCATCTTGCTGTATGTCAATGATAGTTTAATTCAAAACAAAAACAGAAAAGTCACACCCCATTTCCAGTCTCCTCTCGAACTTTTTTGTTTTTGCTTTTTGTTTTTTTTTTGTTTTTTTGCGGTATGCGGGCCTCTCGCTGCTGTGGCCTCTCCCATTGCGGAGCACAGGCTCCGGACGCACAGGCTCAGCGGCCACGGCTCATGGGCCCAGCCGCTCCGCGGCATGTGGGATCTTCCCGGACCGGGGCACGAACCCGCGTCCCCTGCATCGGCAGGCGGACTCTCAACCACTGCGCCACCAGGGAAGCCCTCGAACTTTTTGAAGCAGTTCGACTGATAGGCAGATTCTGCTGAAAAGCTGAAAGTGGAATCTCTCCCTGGAGCACACGTCCTTTTTCCACCACGAATGCCAGCCCCCTGACGGCCGACTACGCTGGAACGAGCCCTCACTGGCCAGCTCGCTCCGCGGGTCACGGCTGTGGACTCCAGCCCCTTTCCCAGCACCCAGTCCAGTTTTGACCTTCAGGGAAGTATCGTTGCACAACTTGGCTCGGACCTCGTCGTCTCCTCGGAGCCCGTCTTCCCTTTGTTTTCTCGATTTTGATCAGTGGCTGCTTGGCTTGTCCCCTCTTCAGGGCGGTGAGTCTGGGATGGTTGACGCCGGGGTGGCACTGGACCCTCACTCCGGGAGCTCGTGGGTCATCAGTCATGACGTGACACTCTTCTCTCGTGAATGCATCTGCACAGATCGTCGTAGCCCCCAAGCGGGCCACGTGGACATGGGAGCTTTTGGGGGCAACGGGGAGAGAAAACAAGAGAGAGAGAAAAGAGAAGAATGGGTTCTTTGTGGGCAGCAAATTCTGTCTTGGTTCCCAGCCTGCATGTTTCTGATCTGGTTTTCTTCTCTTTGCGCTGTTTGCACTGTTTCCTCGGCTCCGACGTTGAACTCTTGTCCAAAAAGACTGAGGGTGGCGGAGCATGAGAGGCTGAGCGAGGCGACCAGCGATCCAGCAGCAAGAGCTCCAGGCCCTGAGGACAGGCAGGGTCTGTGCCTGACTGGGCTTGGGGACGGAGTGTGTGTGTGTGTGTGTGTGTGTGTGTGTGTGTCTGTCTGTCTGTCTGTCTGTCTCACGTTTATGAGAAAACCCTGTGGGGCAGCCTCACTCTTCCTCTCCCCTCTGCTCTCACGGTCTGACACTCTCCCCTCCTGACAGCTTCCATTAACCTTTTCATGCAAAGAGCAGAGGATCTTGCCAGCTGGACGTTGAAAATCTGGCAGAGAAGAGATTGTTCTAAAAAGGGAAAAAAAAAAAAAAAAAAGAGGTAGAAGCGCTGGGAGACCCCACAAGAGAGGACAGGGCCTGGCCAGCTGCTGGCTTGGGCCCTGAGACCCTGAGCCTGCTGCCTGACTTCTGGTAAAATCCCCTAAAACAGGGTTGCGGGGAGGAAGAGGAAGAGAGGATTTGAATGTAGAGGAGGTGAGGACCTCGCTCACACAGTAGAAATGACACAGACACTAATCCTTCTTTGCAAATCGCTCCCGACCTGAGGGCAGCTGAATGGTGGACACAGGAAAGGACACACCTAAACAGGGGCTAACTTAAAGGCCTGGTGCTGAAGGCGCTGTGTCACCTTGTTTGTGGAGAGACAATACTGCATTAAGAGACTCAGCTAGACCAGAGCTGTTTTGATACGAAAGATCCCTCCAGACCATCTCCTCCCTTCACTTATCTCAGAGAAGGGGATTCTGCTGTTTCTCTCTTGTCCACAGTCTCTCCCTCGCCATCCCGATCCTCGTCGCCAGGGCCTCTGCCCCCAGCGGGCCGGGGCTGAATAAAAATGCACGTGAGGGCTTCCCCGGTGTCGCAGTGGTTGAGAGTCCGCCTGCCGATGCAGGGGACGCGGGTTCGTGCCCCGGTCCGGGAAGATCCCACATGCCGCGGGGCGGCTGGGCCCGTGAGCCATGGCCGCTGAGCCTGCGCGTCCGGAGCCTGTGCTCCGCAACGGGAGAGGCCACAACAGTGAGAGGCCCGTGTACCGCAAAAAAAAAAAGAACGTGAAACATCTAGTCTGAATTCAGGTCTCCTGTGCCCTCAGCTTGGCAGCAAAGAGGGCAGGAACCTTTGACTTTGTTTCCATTAGCTTGGGCTTGCACTGGGCCCTTTAGAGCTCTGAAATGGGAATATGGAACATTTTTAAATTATGAAGCTCTGTATTTACAGAGCTCTTAGTATCTTTTAGCTGCCCTGTGTTTTTCCTTTGTGTTGAGAGTATTCCCGCGGAAGGAGGAGGTCAGCGCTTGTGATTCCCCGGAGCTGCCACAGGAGCAGCTAGTCACCATCTTGGAGTTTTCATGAGTCTTGACAACTCCAGTCCAGCACACTGACTCACAGAGATAATGCAGGGAAATTTACCCCTGCGAACGTCCAGAAACTGGCCCGGGGCAGGCGCTGCCACCCCGAAGCCCGTGGAGCAGAGAAGCCTTGGAGACGGCAGTTTTCCCATCTAGTCAGAGCTTTGAAATAAATTGTCCTTAGCTTTCCTCAAACCACTATTTAATTCTTTACCAAAGATTTGGTGGGACAGTCTAGAAACAGAAGTCACTTAAACGTCTAGTGGGCAGCGTCCAGCATGGTCCCAGGCACATCTCTGCCCCAGTGCCCCTGCACAGTGCCAAGCTCCATTGTCACGCTGGCCGTGTGTATGTACAGCAGAATTCTTAGGGGAATCCTGTGTGACCTTCAAAACAGGAAAAGGTGTTGGGCCACAGCCCTCTCCCAGTTTACAGACAGTGTTGCTGTTCCCCACTAGACTGCCTGTGCCCCCTGACCTAAAGCGCTGCTTCCCCCAGAGAGGGGGGAAATACTGCCACAGCCTCCCTCCCGGTGTCCCCTCTTCCCAGTGACCCAGTCCCCACTTGCTGCTGTTCTGACTGTTGTCCCTATTACTCGCTGAGCCTCTAAGCGACTCTCCTGCACCTCTTGTAAGAACATCAGGGTGGCTGGGTCAGTGAGGTTTTTCTCCCTGAACCCCTTCTAGTGCTAAGTGGGAAAGATGGGACCAGGCCACACTCACTTGCCACTGGGGCGAGTGAAGATGTGTTTCTGATGCAGGAGTTGGGACGCAGAAGGCGTCTTCCAGTATATAAAATGGTACAAGTGATGGTTAGGTTTTGTGATGGTTAGGTGACACTGCTCACCAACAATACTGTATTAGTTTGTAAGGCCGCCACAACAAAGTACCACAGACTGGGTAACTTAAACAACAGAAGGTAGAAGGTAGAAGTCCAAGATCAAGGTGTCAGCAGGGTTGGTTTCTCCCGAGGCCTCTCTCCTTGGCTTGCAGACAGCCGCCTTCTTCCTGTGTCCTCACATCTTCCTTCTTCCGTGCAGGTACATCCCCGGCGTCTCTGTATGTGTCCAAGTTTCCTCTTTTTCACAAGGATACCAGTAAGATTGGAGTGGGACCCACCCTAACAGCCTTATCTGAACTTACCCACTTTAAATCACTTCTCCAAATACAGTCGCATTCTAAGGTTTGGGGGTGAGAGCTTCAACATGTGAGTTGGGGGAGGGCACATGACTCAGCCCATAACATTATGGCCAGTAGCCCATGGGGCCTCCTGGGGCCCTAACTACCACTTAAGTAATTGTTTCAGTGTTTCCAACAACCAACTTCCAAGCAAGCTCTGGAAAGGGCCTTCCACATAAATCACAGGGGCCCGCCTATTAAGAGGCAGGGGGTGCTGGAGAGCCTTGCTCACATCCACTAATTACAGAATCCTCCCTCGGGTGGGGGGAGGTGGGGATGTAGGGCCCGCTGGTGATGTCAGTCCAGAGTGCCCTGCGACACAACTTAGAAACTGGACCTTTCTTTAAAAGCTGTGTAATAGACACAAAGGCATAAAGTAGGAAGCAGATGCTTGCTTAGTGAACGAATGAAATCAGGAACTTTCTGGAGATAAGATAGTGGCATTCTTCTGCACCGTATAAATGCTATCTTACTGCTTTGTCTACCTCTTTTTTTTTGAAGACCACTTCGGCACAAGAGAAAATGCCCCACCTAGCGTGTGCTCCTGGTGAAAGGGAGCCTGTAATTTTAACACTGAAGATAACAGATCTTGCCGTAAATTGAAGAGATACTCAAGTCACCCTAAAAATCAGGTTTTGACGGACGGGATTTTTCATGGGGTTCTTTTTAAAGATAAATAGTGGTTTTAATGTTATCAAACTAAAAAAGTTTTTTTTTTCTAATAGAAACTCTCAGCCAAACTTAAACGCTGAGATCTTACTGCCATCTTAACAGAAAAGCAGGCTGTGGTGGCAGCTTAAGGTAGGGGGTGGGGTGTTTGATGGAGCCCCGCCTGATGGCCACTGGTTCCGTTTATTCCTTGGAATCAAGCATCTCTCCGAGGTTAGTACCTTTTTAAACGCAGGCGTTTCCAGGGCGGGTAGCACGGTGTCTGCCACGTTAGCCTGCCCAGGGCTCCTGAACGGATGATAGGAACGGTGAGTGGCTGGGAAGAGGAGACTTGAGAAGGGAACAGCGCTGCCACGTTAAAAACCAGCTTAGTCTCCGCTGTGACCCGGGCCTGGTGATAAAGCATCATCGTCCTTAGGGTTCGCTGATGTCGGCCTGTCGCACGGCTGAAGTCCACACCAGCCCTCTGCAAGTGTTTGGCCTAAATTTGAGTCCACAGATACTTACTCATAAGATAAGTTTAGCACACGTGGGCGTCAGGATGCACCTCGTGGGAAGGCAGGGAGTCACCGAGAAGACGGGGTATCAGGTTTTCTGGAGCGTCCTGTGATGAGAGCCAGACAAGGAGCCAGGAGCGGAGACCCTTCCGACCCTCCGGCCTCGGGAGCTCAGCTGGTCCCGTGTCGTTCCGTCAGGAGCAGCTGCATTTACTCAGCCTCATCCCCTGCCCCTGGCACTTTGCACGTGAGGGAGCTGAGGCGGGCACGACGGGACTTGCCTGGGAAGATGAAGCCGAGTGGCCAGATGGGGCCTGGACGTTTCTCTCCGTCCCAGACCTGTCCCCACCACATCCCCCTGTAGTCCCCGGGGGAGAAAAACCCCTCCGCCTGTCAGAGGACGCCCCCGAGACAGGCGTGTTCTCGGTGGTCGCGTTAAAGGGCTGCCGGGCGTCGCCGTCGGGCTCGGGCCGCGTGTGTGGAGGGATGGACGCCTGTCTGTCCCAGGCCCCGTTTGCCGACCAAGTACTGGGGCTTTCTTCGGGGAGGAGAGTGAGTAGGAGGTCATTAAAATGCCTGTCCGGAGATTTCTTTAGCCTCTCTCGGGGCTGTGGCTTTGCCAGCCCCGGCCTGCTCCCCGCGCGGTCGGCTCCTAAGCTGTGTCCTGTCTGGTGACACGGGCCGCGGGGTGGCCGGAGAGCCGCACGCAGGGGCCGCCGGGCCGTGTGCCAGGGGCGGTCCGCGCCCCACCCCGTCACCCCCGTCTCCTCTTACCCGCGCAGAGCATCCTTGCTCACTGGGCCGCTGCTGAAGGTTGAGCCCGCCTCCCTCTCCAGCTGCTGCTTCGCGAAGCTCGGGGACCCCCCTCTGCAGGGGCTGGGAGAAGCCTCCCGGGAGTGCTGTGCACTTCCCTTCTCACCACGGCCACTCCCGCCGCGTGGAAACCACGCTGTGGGAGGACGCTCGGGCCCTGCAGCACCGTGGCTTCGCGACTGTGCTCCCCGTGTGCTGCGCCTTGAGCATCCGCTGAGCCAGACGGGACTGGACGGTCCCTGGGTCTCTCCTCTCACCCTTCTTCACCGAAGGAAACACGACTGCAGAAGTCCCGAGCTTTAGGGGCCGAGGGAATATTTTTCTTTCCAATCCAGCTTTGCCCAGGAGCTTTCAAATCACATCCTCTTCCCTGGAGCACGCAAAGTGAGTAACCATCCAGGCCCCGCCCCACCAGCCTTCTCCACCTCAGCACAGGTGCCTGTCCTCGCGTTGTGCCCACCCCATCACCGTTCATGGTCCTCCAGACGATGGTCATGTGTACCCAGGGGTCACTCAGAACAGCCCACACGGCCCCAGAGCCTTAGGAGGTAGTGGCACCCCTTCCGTGGCCCTTCTGAACTGCGGGGCCAGGAGCTTGTAAAAGTCATTTTGTCATCTCACCAGGGAGTTGGGAGACACCACCCAGGGAACGTCAGGTTGGCCCTAAAAAAAAAGCAAAAACAAGATCCATGGTTCCCCGAGGGAGCCTTGCCAGTCTCTCCCCGTCACGCTGGCCCTAGAATCGGGTGCCACGTGCTGGACGTGGAATGTGCACTGAGCACGTCCCCTGCAGTGGAGGCCGCTTCCCTCTGTGGACCTGCTCAGCCACAGTGATTCACAGGCGTGGATTCGCTGTGTGCTGGTTTAGCGCGGAAATCTCAGCTACAGCAGAGCCTTGTTCTTGTCGTCCTGACGGCTTCAGCATTAGGTTTCTTAGTTGTCTGGGTGGTTTGTTTTCTGGTTTTGATCCTCTCCATTTGACACATTTCGTTTCTGAAAGCCAAACCAAACATGCTGGCCTGGCTGGCCTGGCCTGGCCGTGTCCGAGACTCTCAGAACCCTGCTGCTGCTCCGATGGTCCCTTTGACAGAGAGGGACATTCTTCCCCGTGTGGATAACTACAGGCTCTTAAAGTGAATGTCTCTACTCACGTCAGTTAACGGGTTTGTAAGAGGCGGTGTGAGGTGTTACCAATGAAAATTCTGCGTGGCAGGAATTCTGCTTCCCCATTTAACCTCCGTACTTTCTCCAGCCTCCAGTGCTGTCCCAGCAAGTCTGGACTGGGGAGTGGTCCGTCTCTGCCTCAGGACGCACTGCATCTAAACGCCCCACCCACGTGGGTACCTGGCTTGCTCCTTTTGGCTTTATTGGGATACGACTGACAGATAAAATTGTAAGATGTTCAAAGTGGACAGTGTGATGATTGCTATACGTATACATTGTGAAAGGATTCCCCTCGTCAAGTTAATTAACACATTGATCATCTCACGTTACTTACCTTTTTTAAAGTTCTACTTAGCAAATTTCAGTTACACAATACCGTGTTATCAACTGTAGTCACAACTGGTTTGTTGTTTGAACGGGATGATACATCAGATTCCTTTGGTGTTCTGCAAGGTTTTTACACAAGAGAGGATTCCCCGTTCTTCCTTCCCCCCCCCCCCCCCCACCTCCTTTTTTTTTTTATTTTATATTTTAG
>NW_020176571.1:1666651-1676733 GCF_003031525.2 Neophocaena asiaeorientalis asiaeorientalis | reverse complement strand
CCATTCTCTTGATTCTTGAAATTTAATGTATAGGAGGCCAATCAGCCCAATGTAAACCTCCTACTGGGTTTGGGGGGGGGGTGGTCTCTTCCCACTTTTATCTTTTGTAGCCATGTCTTCTGTCTCCTCCTCTGTTCACTCCCTTCCCTAACTCGTTCAGAGAAGGTATAACACCTATATCAAGACAGAACCTTTCTGGAAAGAGAGTAACCTGGGAGGTTGAATATCACAAAGAAGAGCTCAGATTATCTCAGCCAGGGAAGAATACTTCAGGCAGGAACGCATCCAGCATTTTAGAAGTGTCTAGACCTAAGTAGGTTAGAAATTGAGACAGTACGTTAGTGACACCTGCAAGTACAAAACAGAATTATCAGCAAGCAAAAGCTTGTGCTGGTTTATGTACAGATAACTGTCTAAACCTGGACTGTGGCATCACTGTGCCTGGCTCCAGCTCCTGCTGTATCCAGGTGTTGGCAACCTGTGTTTTGGTCCCTAGATCCATTGACCCCAGTTCGCCTGGGTCGCTTGACTCCAGGTTGTTGACTCTCACAAAACCGTGACTGACACTAACCTTCAAAAGATGACAAGCAGCAGTGACATGCCGACTCTAAGAGGTCCGGTGGTTAGCCAGCAAGACCAGCTTTCTTGTAAAACTTGCCTCTGAGGCAGGAGAGATATCCTCTTTTTCTCTCCGGAGCACTTGTGCGTCTGGAGACAGCAGTTTTGGTCCCTGACCGCTTGCTGGCAGGGCGTGAAGGACGAGCCCCCGGTTTCCTGGGGTGCACGCTCCATCAGCCTAAGCTGCACCAGGCCCGTCACCTCGCCTCACTTTAGGGTTGGAGAGTTGAACTGCGGGTTCTGTTAGCTCCCTTCTAGGCTTTTGGTTCTCAGTTTTGGAATCGGCCTGCTTTTAGGTCTGGTAGTTCTGCTGTTTGATATTTTGTAGGGGAGGGGTTTCGTGTAGAAACTAAATCGTGTGCTTTGTACTAGTACAGAGTCACGAAGAACCCCTCAGCCTTATTTCCTTCGGGGCTAGGGGGTGGCCAGTACCACACTGCAGGACTTCCAGTGCCGCAGCCGGGAAGCAGAGAAGCTCTTGGTTTGTTTTCATCTTTGTTTAGTTTTTAACCATTGAAAAATCTAGCTCCCCTAAGGCACATGGCAAGCGTTCATTCAGTAACTGTTTAGGGAGCACCCGCTACGTGCCAGGCTTAACGTGCTCTTGGCGTTACTGGGAAGTCATTTATGATTTTCATGCTTTGGGAGGCCTTAGTGCCGGGGCGTTGCTCCTACCTTGCTACCTGTCGTGAGGTGAGGGAAGGAGAGGAGGAAGTTCCTTTACTTCGCCAATTGAATCTTGAGGAGATGGCCATGCAGAGGCCTGTTGCCATCAGTGGAACTGACTGTGGATCCCCTTGGTGGAACGGACTCTGGTTTTTACTGCATCGTTTTGTTCCAGATTCGACATGGAGGAGCAATGGCACCTTGTTTACTTTTGGCCTAAGCAACAACAGTGTTTCCCTCTTTAGGAAGACAAATCCAGACCCTGCCGGGCAGAGGGGTTCATTGCAAGGCAGGGAACGGGGAGGGGAAGGCCCAGCAGCAACTTCACAGTCACCACCGCATCCGGTCGTCTTGCAGAGTCCGGGCAGGGTGGCAGCTGCTTCCGACTCTTAACAGTAAGCAGCTGGGGGCAGGGGGAGACCTTGGGGAGGAAACTGGGAGATTCCAGCTGCAAGCTCGGACTTGAAACACAAGGAAGGGAGGGCCTTGGAGTTTTTCAAGGGCAACTTTCATTTTCCCTGTTACTAAATGCTAGAGGGATTCTGCAGAGCAAAAGTGACCCAATTCCGGTAGAAAAGTCAATGAAATATTTACTGCCTGGGCATGAGATATCCACCGTGCTGTCAGGTCCCTCTGACCATGTAAGTTTTATGTTTTATTCAGCAGATAATTATGGCAAAATACATTGCAATTTATTCTAGCTGTTCGAAAATCCAAACTCGGGGTATTTCGTGTCCTCATATCTCCTGGGTACATGTAGTTAAGCAGCCTGCTAACTGGGGCTGGGGACTGTAGCCCAGATCCGGCCAGGATAGAGGACCACTTTGGCTTCACTGTCACTTCTGGAAGGCTCCAGTCATCATGTCCATTTACAGCTCAGACCTCATGGCCTCTGCATCCTGGGACCTAGCTGTCAAAAACTTCAAGTTGAGATTCTTGTCTGATTAAACCAAACTGAGCATCTGTCGTGTAATTCCCCACCCACCACCATACCAGCTGCAGAAGCGAATTAATCTGAGTCACTACCAAGCACGACTGGATCTGTTCAGTCAGGTTCCTTGTAACCATCCCTCCTTTAAACCCATCCCTCCGTCCTCCTCACTCACCTCACCCGGTGTCTGTGAATAGAACTATTTGCCTTGAAATAAGGCTTTTTCTCTCTTTTAAGCCTTCCCTGTTTCACGGGTTTCTGTCCGCTCTCCCTGGGCCTTGACTCGGCTGTGGAGAGAGGCCGCCCCTGCCCTGAAACCCTGACTTGTGCTGGCGGTGGATGT
Organism: Neophocaena asiaeorientalis asiaeorientalis; assembly: GCF_003031525.2. Taxonomy (NCBI): domain Eukaryota; kingdom Metazoa; phylum Chordata; class Mammalia; order Artiodactyla; family Phocoenidae; genus Neophocaena; species Neophocaena asiaeorientalis. The sequence continues at coordinate 1,674,175 of NW_020176571.1, read as the reverse complement.
TCTGGGCAGTTTCAGGTCTGCCAGCCCGTCCTCCGCTGTACCTCTGCCCCTCCGTCCCGCCCAGCTGTGTCCGGCTCAGCCTTCCACTGTCAACTCTGCTCTCTGACAGCTGTCCTGACGTGGGAAGCAGGAAGGGAGCTGGAGTGGTCTCTCTCACAGTCAGCCTTTCGTGACGTGTTTTTGTGGAGTGCGGAGGTTGTGAGGTGTCCTCTCTGAAATGCCTTCTTCCCTGGGCAGCAGTGGAGGCTGACATGCTCCCGCCTGCCTTTCTGCCACACACCCTCCCCATGTGTGCTGCTTTGAGCATCCAGATTGGGTTGCTGTTGCATTTGCGATTCTTGCCTGGAGTCCATCTAGAAATCGTATTACTGCTCTGAGGGCTGGAATAGCTACTAAGAACAGAATGCGTCATCGTAGCATCCGGCAGACGAAGCCAGAAGGTTCCTGCCAGGGGCCACCTCGGCATCCTGTGCTCGTGCCACCTTCTGTCTTTTGAGAACTTTAGCAACGTGGGTGTTAGCACGGATAGCTGAGGTGTCCTGCTACAAGGCCTGCACCATCAGACAGCCTTGATTTGGAGATGCTTCAGATTTATCTTAAAAAGCTCTTGGGAAAGTTATGGATGTTCTCCCCCAGGATTAGCATCTTTTCCTTTAGTTCATTCTCCAGCTGTTTTCCGATTGTCTGCTATGTGCAGGTTGTTCTGCTAGGCAGCCTTGGTACGTAAAAAAGAATGCATTGAGGAGCTTGCTGAAGAGTTGGGGAATTGAACATGTAGCGAACTCTTGAAACAGGAGACAAAATGAATACTTCAGCAGTGTTCACCTCTGAAAAGGGATGTCTCCACAGACAAAAGGGGCGAATGATCTCCACCAGGAAGAATAAGTTAGATGGGGAAGAGGGAGGTGTAGGAGGTAAGATTGTCCACACCCCAGGGTGAGGGAACCTCATCAGAGTGAAAGCAAAGGCAGAGGGTGGCACGGACATACCAGGAGATGAAACTGGAAAAGTAGGATGGGGCCAGAGGGTGGCTGCCATGCCAAAGAGATCGGACTCTGTTGTAGGTAGGAAATCACTTAAGATCTTGGAAGAGGAGTGGACCTAATCCAACCTGTTTTAGAAAGATTACTCCTACAGACCAAGGTTGAAATGACTGTGAAGCTATTGCAATAAGCAAAAGATGCTGAGATATGAGAGCCTGTGTTAGGGCTGTGACCAGGAGATCAGCAAGGAAGAAACTAAACCGAAAGAAACATGGCCTGGAAAGGGCGTTAACAGGAATTTCACAGAAGACGAAAGGGCCAATAAATATATTTTTAAATGTTTTGCCTCTATTTTTGGCTTCACCACAAATTAGTTAAATAAATTATAATACATCCATTAAAAGGATTACAGTGGGGTTCCCTGGTGGCGCAGTGGTTGGGAGTCCGCCTGCCGATGCAGGGGACGCGGGTTCGTGCCCCGGTCCGGGAAGATCCCACGTGCCGCGGAGCGGCTGGGCCCGTGAGCCATGGCCGCTGAGCCTGCGCGTCCGGAGCCTGTGCCCCGCAACGGGAGAGGCCACGACAGTGAGAGGCCCGCGTGCCACAAAAAAAAAAAAAAAGGATTACAATGCAGCCCGTTTAAAAATTAGGTTTTAGAAGAAGACTTAATCACATGAAAAACTATTTTTAGTCATTATTAAGTGAAAAGAACAGTTTATTAACCAGTATGAACACTATGCATTGACGTATAAGTGAAACATTCACAAAAAAGTGTCTATCAGGCATTTGAATGTTAGTCTGAAGCTCGGGAGAAAGAAGGGAGCTACAATTATACATACCTTGAAAATGGTTAAATTTGGGTCATATGAGGGTTATTATACCGTTTTGTTTTGTATATGTGTGCAGTTCTCTGCTAAATAAAAAAGTCTTACAAAACCCACCTGAAAAGAAATGATTAAGTTGGCAAAGAAAGTAGATTAAATGTGCTGGTTCACTAAAGCACGTAGAGCAGACCCGGCCGGGATCCATGTCCAGTAGGTTAGTTGCTATGATTATTGAACTTCATGGAGCGAGGATGGACAGGGTGACCCAAGGCAACAGAGGACAGTCTCCGTAGGCCTCAGGGAACCCCTGCGTGTCGGGCAGGAAGCAGAAAGGGGAGGAACAGCCGCAGGACAGGGAAGAAACACACAGATGGACTAACAGACAGGTAGAGGAGAGCCAGGAGGCCCGGGAGGGAGAGTCCGGAGCAGGTGTCCCCAGGGCCAAGTGTCCAGGGGGGCTTGTGTTGGACGAAGACCAGCGACCGGCAGGTTGTGCTGTTAGGGGATCCCTGAGGTTCGGTTTGGTTTGGAGTCTTAGGTTTGGAGGTGTGACACCTACACAGCATACTACGTGAGTCATATGTGTACAAGCCTGTGAGTTTACACACCCGTGGAACGAGCACCGGGCACGAGAGGCAGAGCTGCTTTCCGGCCACAACTGCAGCCTCCCAGAGCAGCCCGCCTGCAGCACCGCAGGCTGGTTTTGCCCGTTTCTAAGCTTTATATGCCCAGAATCACCCAGCCTGAGCTCTGCTGTCCGGCTTCCGCTCAGCACCACGTGGTGCGTGGGTGTGGTTCATCCCTTCTCACCACTGACGCTCCACTGCGTAAATATCCACAGTTTATCGTTCGGTTGTTGATGGACGTTCGGGTTACTCCCAGGACTGGGCTCGTTCTCTGGATACTCTGTTCTGTTCCCGTGGTCTCTGTGTCTGTTCTTGTGCCAGTCGCAAGCTGTGTTAATAACGGGAGCTTTGTGTTGTAGCAAGATTTCTCCACGATCGTTCTCCAGGATCGCTCGGGCTGCTCTGGGCTCTGCATTTCCTCTCACACTCTGAGTCAGCGTGTCAGTTACACACACACACCTGCCGCGGTTGTGATTTGAATTAACGCTGAATCCATGGGTAGTTTGGGCAGAACTAACACTTTTACGATACTGAGTCTTCCAATCTGTCATCACGTCTCCCTCCATTTAAGAGCTGTGTTACTTCTCCAAATAATGTCGTGTGGTTTTCAGCCTAGAAGTCTTAGTTTAGCAGACTTTGGAGAGAGCAGTTTTGGTGAAATGGCAAAAACTAAATTCTGAGATGTTAAGGAGGGAAATGAGAAACAGAGGTAGCAAATGTAGACTGTTCTTTTAGATGTTTGATGGTGAAAGAAAGGAAAATTGGTCTAGCCTGTGAGATGCAGACTCAGAAAGTTTGGGGTGAGAGTGACCTCTGAGGCTGTGGTCGAAGATCGGGGAGCGCAGAGGTTGGAAACAGAGTTGGTTGACGACACAAAGACGTGGGAGGTGGTCAGGGTAGCCTGGAGAAGGAGGAAGAACAGCAGTGTTGCGGGGTCGTTTTGAGGTAGGCTGTGTCAGGCCTGCGTTACCGTAGTAATGAGTCCTCAGGCTCGCGGCTGCTGGCACCGGGAGCCGTCCTGAGCCGTGCCCTTTGCCACTGACTGCAGCAGGCCCACGTGCAGGACGCTGCCCTCCCGGTCATCCTGACCCACATGTCCAAGCCCCTGTTTCTTTTAGCAGAACCTGTATTCTGTTTTCTCTACTGGAGGCACATACTTGTACATCTTACTACAAGAGTCCCTTCCTCCAGAGCATCTCAGTTCACTTAAGGTTGAATGGAAAGAGGCCCAAGACACTTGAGGAAGGTTTTGTGTTAGATATTCTATATATGGAGGAAACGGAGATGCTGAGGTATGGAGTTTAATGCTTACGTTACAGAAGGAGCTTGCGGGATTCGTGGGGACAAGTTTGTTTTGAAGTTTAGTGGAAATTAATTTACTTGGAGATGTTTTTAGGGTTGTGGTTGTTTGTCTTTAGATGCAAAGCTTTCAATACACACAGGGAAAATTGCATCTCTGTATCTAGCAAGGAGATTGTGTAAACCTACGTGCTATGTGTAATTATAATGTTTTTAAGAAAGTAAACAAGAAGACAGTGTTTTTCACGGTAGTACTTGCGGTGGTGGAACTGGCCTGCCAGTATTAGAAAGCAGACAGTAGGATATGGAAGATCTCGTTGGATTACTCAGTCATATTTATATCCACCAAATTTGGATTTGTAGCTTTAACAAGGAAGGGAAGAGGGACAGAGAAGGATATAATTCATTGTGGCTAAGATGTAATAAGCATTTTCATTAAATCCCAAATATCACATGTGTGTGCATTTTGGGAAATTCCTACCTGAGGGTGGGAGCAGGGGTGGGGACAGGAATATCTTGAGTGAAATCTGAGAAATTTTCAGAAGCCGGAATATACCTTTCCCAGTTCATCCATGGGACCTGCCACGTCTGAAACCACGCAGAAGCTTCCGTTTTTACACGCGCTCTGCACGCTAATGAAACATTTTAAAATCAGGAGGTACTAATCCATCTCAAGATTTGTTTTCTCACCTGTGCTGTATAATACAGCTGTCCAGAGCTGCTCCTTTGGTTTCTTCACATTGCCTTTCTTTCCTAAGTGGTCTGAAGGTTTAACCACATGTTCCCGACACATTCTGTGCCCCTCGGACTTCAGGGTGACTAAAGCTTTGCATTTCAAAGTCAAAACAAAAATCCTCCTTTAAAAAGTAATTCCAGTTTCACAAGAAAGGCTGATCTTTGAGAGTTCTTTTCAAGACAGGAAATGTTAGCATATAATGGATCAAGTGCCAGTGAAGTCTCTCCCTGCTCAGCCGTGCCCACGTTTAATGCTGCTTCCAGATAAAGTGCAAACCAGCCGTAACCCCTGGAGACAGGAAGGCCTGCGGGATGGAGAGCAGCTCCCACCAATGAAGGAACACTGCCTTCTCTAAACTTTTGATTCTTCTGACCCTCTCTGTGTTTAAACACCTTTTCCCAGGCAGACCATTCATTAGATGTTGGAAAAACCATAGCCTTATGGTCGACCTCTGCTTTTTTCCCCTGGTCTTCTTCCATCACTCCTGGCTCTGCGTCCTCCTCCAGTGCCGTCACCCTTCCCACTTCTGCTTAACCCCTTATGTTTGTGGGTCATAATCACATTCCCGCTCTCGGTCTCCGCTCCTCCAGGTCTCCTGTTTATTTCCTCTAACCCTGCGTCTTAGCTGTACCTGCCATCGTTCTCTTAACTTACGCCAGTTTGTCTCTGCTGTTCTGGTAAAGAGGTGCTCACCTCACTGAGAGCGTGGAGTGGCCTGGGGGGTCCTGGGGGCAGTGCCTGGGCCTGGCCGGCCTGGGGACACCTGGCGTTGCTTCTGCAGAGACCCAAACCTCGGGGACCAGCCAAGCGCATCTCCTCCTCCGTGCCTGGTCAGCTCTTACTGTTTGTCTGTTTGGAATGACCCTTTTTTCTGTCTTCTAACATCTACTGCCAACTCCCCTTTCTACCCAAGCTGAAGGCTGTAGCGCTCATTCATTCCTCTCTGTGGCCTTTACAGCACTTTGCATGCAGGACTCAGGCAGTGTGCTTTTACAGTGTTTTTGAGGTATCATTCACACATCATACAATCCACCCGTTTACAGCGTACAACGTAATAGGGTTAGTGTGTTCTCAGAATTGTGCGACCATTACCACAATCAGCTTTCTAACATTTTCATCATTCCCTCTGATCACCCCGTCCCACCCCAGCCCTGGGCAACCACTGATCCGCCTTCTAACTCTGGATTTGCCTTGTCTGGACATTTCATAAAAATGGAGTCGCACAGTGTGGTCTTCCGTGACTGTCTTCTTTCAGTCCAGATAATGTGTTCATAGTTCATGTTGTAGCATGTATCAGAACTGCCTTCCTTTTCATGGGCGAATCAATCAATACTTTTTGAATGAATGTTTTTACATTTCTATTTTTTATATAAATCTATTTTATTTATTTATGTATTTATTTTTGGCTGCGCTGGGTCTTCGTTTCTGCGCGCGGGCTGTCTCTAGTTGTGGTGAGCGGGGCCTACTCTTCGTTGTGGTGCGTGGGTTTCTCGTTGCGGTGTCTTCTCTTGTTGCAGAGCACGGGCCGTAGGCGTGTGGGCTCAGTAGTTGTGGCGCGTGGGCTCAGTAGTTGTGGCTCGTGGGCTCTAGAGCGCAGGCTCAGTAGTTGTGGCGCACAGGCTTAGCTGCTCCGCGGCATGTGGGATCTTCCTGGACCGGGGCTCGAACCCGTGTCCCCTGCATTGGCAGGCGGATCCTTAACCACTGCGCCACCAGCGAAGCCCCAGTATAATTTTTAAATTTAGATCTTCAGCCAGTTTTAAATTTATGTTTATGTATGACATGAGTAGGAATCTAACCACAGCTGGGCCCAGTTTTCCTAATACAATTCATTGGTTTCAAATGCATCTTGATCATATTCTAAATCCCACTGATCTAATTGTATCAATACAATGCTCTATCTAGTTAGTGCGCTTTTATACTGTTTTATAATCTGGTAGGGCAAGTCCTGCACCATTTTCCTTCCTTTAAAATGTTTTCTTGGCTCTTTCTATATATTTACACTTGAGAATAAATTGTAGAATCAGTTACCAAGGTTCAAAAAGAGCCTTTGGGATTTGGTTTGGAAATGTATTTAGAGTATATTTTTAGGTGAAAACAAAATCAGCTTATATAGAGTCGATATAATATCATTGCCATTTTGTTTCTAAAATTACATGTATGTATAATAAAGTCTCAAGGAATATATGACTATATATAGAAGTGGTTATCTCCTGATGCTAATATTATAGGTGATTTTGGGGGGGTGCCTTTTTTTTCTAAATTTTCTACAATGCATGTGTAATACTTTTTAAATCAGAAAACTCAAAGCCTTGAAAAACTGTTGTTAACCTAAAATACACTCATTAGGAACTCCATGACTATCAACAGAACCCAGATTAGAATAAAAAAATATTTCATGGGCAATAGCTACATGACTCGTGAAGATTCCTGGCTCAGAACATAAACCAGAGTTGTCCAGAGAATTCCTGGGAAGGATTAAGGTAAGAAACTGAAGCAGTACAACCTCATACCCTCCTCACTTACTTCAGCTGGTTGAAGAGACCTGAGAGCTGCAGCATTTTCACCGAGCAGTATCTCTGGGTTACGGCCTACGCGGCCGTGTTCACGAGGCCCCTTGCCTCTCTGGTTTTTCCCATTTCAGGGACTCTTATTCATATGATGCAGCCGGAGCTTGAGGTACACCAAGACGTCGTGTGGTCTGAATCTGGCCCTTGCACGTCCTGGTCTTTTAGCAACGTTTAGCAGAAAGAAGATTGCCAAATCTGTTCCCAGCTCTTTGCTATATTGATGTTTGAAAAAGCAGCCTAGTCATTCTTGGCTCAGAGCATCTAGGTTCTGTCAACAGTGTAATTGAAACTTGGATTCTTTTTGCATTTTAATCTACATGCTCTTTTCTGGGTAATCTTATCTGTTTAATAAAAACAACGGTAACAATAATGACAACAACATCTAACATTTCCCAAGCATTTTCTGTGTGTCTGGCATTGTACTGTACTTTATATGAATATCTCATTTTTATATATATATATATTTTTTTTTTTTTTTTTTTTTTT
>NW_020176571.1:1657296-1666300 GCF_003031525.2 Neophocaena asiaeorientalis asiaeorientalis | reverse complement strand
TTTTAGTTTTGGCTGCATTGGGTCTTCGTTGCTGCGTGTGGGCTTTCTCTAGTTGCAGCGGGCGGGGGCTACTCTTTGTTGCGGTGTGCGGGCTTCTCACTGCGGTGGCTTCTTTTGTTGCAGAGCACGGGCTCTAGGTGCGTGGGCTTCAGCAATTGTGGCTCACGGGCTCAGTAGTTGTGGCTCACGGGCTTAGTTGCTACGCAGCATGTGGGATCTTCCCGGACCAGGACTCGAACCAGCGCCCCCAGGGAAGCCCCTAAACTCAATTTTTAATTTACTTCCTCTCCTAAAACCTGCTCTGCCTCCTGTATTTTCAGTCTTATTTCTCTGACTCTCTGTTCTCTCTCACATAACCCTGCCTCCTGCCAGTCCTGCCTTTGGAGAATCTCCCACCCACTTGGTCCCCCTCTGTTCCTGGGCCCACCTTAGGTTTAGTCCTGCTTCACTCTACCCGGGCTCGTGACAGTAACCTCCCTCGACATGTCCCTCCTTCCACTCAGGCTGACGTGCTTTATCTTCCCAGAGTCTTCTGAGAAAATGAAGGTGATCGCGTCACTCTGCTGTCTTAAAGGTCTCGGACTTGCTGCTGTTGTTGTCGTCCTTGTTGTTCTAACCAGATGAAATCTGAACCCCACAGCTCTGTGTATGCTGTCTGGCCCCAGTATGGCCCTTCAGCTTCACCTCTGTCGTTCTGCACCCAGCCGCCTACCGGATGCTTCAGCTGCAGGGGAGGCTCGCTCTCCCGAGGTGGCTCTGTGCGTCTGCACTTGCTTTATTGCTCGACTGCCTCTTCTGTCTCTGATCTCCTGGACACACTCCTGTTCGGGAACATCTCGGATTCCTCCAGGGTGAAGCGGACATCCTCCTGTCTCCCCCGAAGCGTGTTCAGGCCTCGGTCATGGCCCTTTCCCTGCTGGGTCATAATCGTCTGTGTACGTGCAGATCCGTTCATCTTTCAGCACCTAGCACATAGTAGGCCCTCGGTACATGCTGGTTCGGCGCCTCGAGAGTGTTTAAAACAATAGGAAATATACTTGTAAGCAAACAGAGGACTAGACGTGTCTCTCTTTGGCTCAGTCAGCAAGGGAGTGGCACGTGGCCTGTGGAGAAGCCTCCCTCAGGCAGGGACCGGGGTGCGAGATGAAGATCCTGCCTGATCACGCGTGTACCCCTCCCTCTCCTGGGCCTGTGAGTGATGGTGTCGCCCAGTGGGAGAATACTCCCGGAGTGCGAGCCCTGGGGTGGGAGCCCAGCTCTGCAGGTCACCCTCTCGGGGCCTTGGACCAGTCACTAACCTTCGTTTTCAGGAAGAGACATTTGATATTTACTTTTACACTTTCCTGATTGTTAATTTTGACACAGGAAGACTTCACATAGAAACTGCCTCTTTTTTGTCATTTCTCTTTTCTTTTTTAGCTTTATTGAGCTAAGATTGACGAAATTGTAATATATTCAAGGTATACACCCTGATGGTGTGATGTACACAGACATCATGAAGGGATTCTCCATCCTTTCGGTCGAGTTATCAACACATACGTCATCTCACGACTTCCTTTTTTTCTGTATGAGAACACTTAAGTCCTGCTCTCTTAGCGGATTTCAAGTCTGCCACACAGTGTTATGGAGTCTAGTCATTGTGTTGTACCTTAGACCTCAGACCTCATTCATCTCATAACTGAAAGTTTGTCTCTTTCACCACCCACTGCCATTTCTCACACCCCCAGCCCCTGGCAGCTACTGTTCTATTCTCTGTGTCTCTGAATTTGATTTGACTTTTTTCCCCCCAGATTCCACATATAAGTGACACCACGCAGTATGTATCTTTGTCTGGCTTATTTCACTGAGCACAATGCCCTCCAGTTTCATCCACGTTGTTGCAAATGTCATCTCTCTGTTGGTGAACAACAGTTCTTAACTCAGTGCCAGTAGGGATGTTTTATTTTTCCTGAATCCGTCTCTCCTTGCAGCTTCAGAACGAGTTAGAGAAGGGTGAGCGGGACAACTCAGAGCTACAGGAGTTTGCCAACGCCGTCCTGCAGCAGATAGCAGACCGCTGCCCCGACATCCTGGAGCAGGTGGTCAGCGCCCTGGAAGAGTCATCGTGACCGTCTCCGTGGGGAGCGGCCAGCCCAGTACCGTAGCCCGCTCGATGAGCCCAGGAGCCGAGGAGGGAGAAGCACGAGGAGGGGGCGCTCAGACGGCTCTTGGCAGCAAACACACACTCCAGACTCTGCCCTGTCTCGGTTAGTCCCGCGAGTGTGGCTCCAGCACCGTTTCTGCGTCTGTCCTCCTGTCTTCCACTGTTGTCTCTGCGCTAATTGTCCTGCTGTCCAGGGCGGGTGAGTGGCCGAGCCTCCGTGGAGAGCTGCCATCCAGCCATCGGCAGTGACACCGTGGACGCGGGCGGCTGTGCCCTGACAGAGGGACACGGGGCAGAGCCCTCCTCCCTTCTGTCCGTGGCGTGAGAACTAGGTCTGGACTCTGCAGAGCTCAGCTCACCGAGAGACGCCTTCCCTGCAGACCAGGGCGCCGCGTGTTCTAATGTCACAACAGGTGCTTTCTCGTAAAAGGGTAAAAAAGACAAAAAACAATCTCAAAAAGAGTATTAAAAAAGGAGACGGCGGGGAGAGAGAACAGGGACAGAGAGCCGACCAGCTCTTCTCTTTCCCATCCGTCCTGGTTACTCTCCACCAGGGCCGTCTGTGCGGGACTGCGGGCAGGCTGCGCCGGGGCTTGGAGATCCTGGCCTCCGTGCCTCACGGGTGCCTGCGCTTCTCCTAGCCTCTGGGGCGAGTCCCTCTTGTTGAGGACCTTGGTGTGTCAGATCACATCTGTCACTGAAAGAGAAGAGGGCAGTGTGGTCACCCCCGCAGCTCTGCTTCTGTGGAAGGCGACCGGTCCTCGGGGTCAGGCCGGCTTCTCCCAAACACCTCCCTCGTCAGCAGTCTAGGCCCCAAAGCGTGCTTCTGCCTCACCCCACCGCCCGTGCTCCACGCTCCGGCGGCCCAGCCCCCGCCCCTTCAGCTTTCCTGCTGAACCAGAGCTTCTGCTTCGGACGAGTGTTTCTCTTCCCACACGCATCCCTTCCCCCTTTCTTTCATTCGGATAATCGTTATGAAGTGCCTACTGTGTACAGGTCGCTGTCGGGCACCCATCCTGGAAGAAAGCCTGTCTGCAGGGAGGGAGGGCAGTCGAGGATTCTGTGAGACCCACCTGGTCAAGTCAGAGCAGTAAGAGGCACACCCTTCCCCTCCCCCATCTTAATAGAAGGTATCTCTTCCAGAAAAATCTTCCACAAATCAGCATTTCTCGTTATAATGGAATTTATGGGTCTTGGGGGGCAGAGAGCTGAGTCACTTACTCGCCTGCAGAATCCCATCTGGTGACTTGGGATTCGGGGTTTTGTCCCCCTGAGAGAGTGTACTGTTTAATGGGCTGCAACGGTGGATGGTGTTTTCTCTAGACATCCAGGTGCACCTTGTCGAACTCAGCCAGGTCCATGTTGCAAAACAGAAAATTGACCCCAAAGTTGCAAATCCCGTGGAAGGTATTGACGTATTCCCCAGGCGTAGATAATGGCAGCCTTAAATATCAGGCACCAAGAAGTAGATCACTTCACCCAGCTCTGTAGCCCCTTGACCACCTCTCTGGCCAGACACCCACCAGACGCTCACATCCTGGTAAGAGTTGCTGGGCTCGATGGGTCTGTCTTGCGTTTTCTCCTTTCTCCTCCCCAAGTTCTCCGATGCTGCCTGTTAGGTCCTCACAGCCGTCAGTCCTGTATCTTCCCGCCAGCAGCCTGTGACTGTACCATTAACTTACATGGTCACATCTCCAGCTTCCCTGACTCCCTGCCGTAAAACAAGCTCTCCCTGCGAGAAGCTGTCGAGTACTCCTTACCGAAGGTTTAAATGGACTCTGCTCATAAATTTCTTACTGAGATGCTTCCTGATAGCCAGGCTGGCTGGAGAGGGGGTGCAGCGGAGGTTAGACAGCAAGGGGTGACCGTCTGTGGTCAATTACCTCAATCCCGTTTGTTTATAGCACTGCCCATAAATCATGTAGAAAGCCCCCAGTATTTTAGGGCTGGAGTCTGGGAATCTCACACTGTCCACCACAGAGCAAGAACTGCGGTAGAAAGACACCCTCCCCGGGAGCACAGCAAACAGGGAACAGGACCCAGAGGCCACGTGCAGAGCAGCAGCGGGCCTGGCCAGCTTCTCTCTAGCTGGTCTCCCGGGTCCTGCTGATTCCACGTCACCCATCAGATTCCACCCCTGCCACCTGCCCTCCTGCCTGCTCTCCTTCCTGTGGCTTCCCCTCCAGGGCCTTATGGGATTCCTCTGGGCAGGTGCTTCTGAGAAGAACAGTTTCTGGGCAGACGCCATCTGTCTGTCTCTGAAGCATAGCGGGACTCTCCTCGGTGCATCTTGGGTGGTCGTCCTAGCATCTCAAATGGTCCTAGGGGCTGTTTGGTCCTGGATGAAAGTCGGCTCTGGCTAAAGTTTAATAGTGAACAAGGACCTGCCTTTATACCACAGGCAAAGTTAACATCGTTTTTAGCATTTAGAGTGTCTTACTAAGTTTAGGTCATCCATTGAGCCAACATTTGCTAAATGCACAATTCCTATCACACGAGATCTGTCGTTCCGTGACCTCTTCTGATATTCATGGTTTCACAAGTTCATGCAGCTGCTACCGAAGATCTGTAACCTTGAAAACTCACTGCGGGTTACCTGTGATGTTCACCAAACTCCTCCATCCCATTGGCAAGTCTCGTTCCCCTTAGCACCTGAAGCTCTGTACCCAGATCAAAGTCATCACGAAGGGGGAAGCAAGAGGGAGAGTGGGTGGCATCCGCCCTGGGGCTCAGGACAGAAGAAGGACAGTGCGACCATGTCCTCTTCCCATGTGCCTCCATCCCAAGCATTCACTGAGCTCTTGATGCGGTGTCTGGACTGAGATTTGCAAGGACTTGGATACCGTTTGAAATGGAAAAGATTTTAAGTGGGCTTTAACATGTGAAGAAATAGGAATGGGAATCCCCAAATCCATCTCGGCTCTAACCTTGACCGTGTACCTTACCATCTGAAGGCGCCTCTCTTCCTGACACTTGGGCTTTAGAAATACTAGTGAAGCAGACGGGACCCGAGGCACCTCCAGCGTGATTGGAGGCAACGGGGCTCGGCCCTGTGTGTCCATAAAGGTCTGTTGGGTTTTCTGCAGGAGCCACTGGCTCACCCGCTCCTCAGAGGGAGAGGAGAAGAGGAAGTCGTCTCCAAGTTTTGGCCGATGGCTGGTGGTCAGGATCGGCTTTGGGATTGGCTGCTGGAGTCCTGCTGACCCCGCCCGCGCGCCCTCCTGTGGAGCCCACTGTGTAAGCACAGGCCCACAGGTGGCCTCGGGGCCGTTGAGGCAAGAGCAGCGGAGGAGGGCGTGGCCATGCAGACGTGGCCCTCGAGTGGTTTTTCCCGAGTCCCCTCGGACGGACCCTGCGTCCCGCCCCCGCAGCTTCGTCTCCCACCGGTGGGAGCCCAGGGCTGCGGGAGGGGAGGGGAGGGCGTGGGGGGCCGGGGGAGCGGGCAACTGGGCCGAGCAGACCTGGGCCCACCCGCACTGCCGGCCCCAGCTTCTTGGCAGGGACGCACCGTCAGATAAGTGTCTTCAGAGGAATCTGGTGTTTCCCCCACGTGAACTAAGGGAACATTTGGGCAAGAAGAAAACATCCAGGGGAATCCTTCTGAACAAAATGGCTGTCTTACTCTTTTTAAGCAAAAACTTTCCAAACTTTTTAGTGTCAAAACTGTAACCAAGTGTCTCCTGGGTTTTTCCAACGTGTTTGGCGAGTGCTGTGACCCTGTTGTAGGTATTTCTCCTCCTGACTCTTGGGGGAGAGGTGGTTTTAGGGATTGATTTGGGGGGAGTGGGTTTTTGTCCCACACCCACCTCCTCTTTTGTTTCTCTGCTTGTCGATGTTGTCTGTGTGGTTCAGAGAATTGGGGCGGTTACCTTGTGTCCACTGTTGAGATTATTAAGATATTACAAAGTAGTTGTAGGACTGAAAAATTAAAGAGCTGTGTTTTTAAAAATCCCTCCAATATCATGTTAATAAAGGAATTCAAGCTATGGGGCAGCCAGGCTCCTTCCATCCCCCCCGAGTTGGCTGGGATGGCAGCTGAGCTGGCCTCTGGGGAAACACGGTGGCCATGGTCCAGGCAGGCGACCACCCAGGGAAGGAGGCAACCACAGAGTTAGGGGAACAGGCTCCTGGGCCCCGGTTTGCCCGTCCACCTTCAGGACCTCTGCGGGGTGTTTCCAGATCTGTGAGCCCACACTGGCCGCAGCCCCGTGTGCCGGATGCTGTGTGGTCACCTGGGCCTGGCGCCGGACCTCTTCCTGCCCACTTGGTGCTATATCGTCCCGTGGCCCATCCAAGACGGGCCGAGCCCCGGCCAGCCTGGAGCCTATGATCTGGATGGGGGAGTCCTCCTCAGAGCCCAGTTCCTTTGGCTTCGGTTCCTGGATCCTTTCCCTGAAAGCTTTTTAGACCCCAGGTCTCCCAGGCCCAGGCCATCCGTCTGGGCCCTAGCAGTGGCCTGGCCAGGAAAGGAGGTGGCCCCTGCCAAAGCCAGAGAGCCCCCCCGGGCTGGGGCAGCCCCCCACCCTCCCACAGCAGTATTGTGCTCGCCACCTCGGCACGGTGGACCCCTGGGGGCGGCCCGGGGCCTTCGAGCCCAGCGGGTGTGCAGCGGGTGGACTTGGGCCTCCTGGGACGGCTCCCGCTGCTCCAGAGGGAGAGCTGCCCTTTGATGAGGCCCCAGGGCGCCGGGCACTGACCCCCTGTAGCTTGAGTTCCTTCTGGCAACAGTAGCTGCCGAGGGGTGGGGTCTGTGAGCGAACGCACCGCTACCTTCAGCTGTGTACCTGCCCCGTCGTGTGGCTGACACGATCATGACGTTACGGAGAAACTGAGTTAGAGTCGAATTTGCCTTGATAATTATTGTAAACACTTTGTTCATTTTTTTTCTTTTTTATTCACAAACTAAATCCATCAGGAAATTATAAAGTTATTTAAAAATCATGTGCTGTGTCTTTCTTTGAGCCTCACGCAGTCTGCTCATCCAAGTGGAATGTGTCCTCAGATGCTTTGCAAAGCAGGAGAGGCCTGCGGTCCCCACGAGGTCAGCCCCACTTGGGGTACCAGGGATGCAGGGATGCCCGGGTCAGGGGAGGGAGGAAGAGTGGACAGCACCCTGGCCCTGACGCGGAGAAGGGGGCGCCCCTTTGGGTGCCCACCTGGACTCCAGCTTGGCAGCCCCCTCGTTGCGTTTCACAGTCCGCACACCAAGGCCCAAGCCCCTGTCCCCGATTCAGCTCTAACAGTTCCAGGTCTTAGAACAAGTGCCCACAGGGCGGGCGCGGCTTCAGAGGGTCTGGTTCAGGGGGTGCTGGAGCTCCCCTGGGACGTGCACCCATGTGTAGACTCAGAGGTGTGAGCTGCGTCAGCCGACAGAAGGCGAGTACCAGGAGTGCCAGGCTGCCGAGAGCGTCTGCTCAGGAAATCTCCAGTCGGGTACCAGGAGTACCAGGCTGCCGAGAGCATCTGCTCAGGAAATCTCCAGCTCTGGCATTTGTCTTGGCCTGGTACTCAGGGAGAAATTATTCTGGGCGCTCTGGTGAGAGCTGGTTTTCTGCTTTGCTTGTTTCTGTCTCCCCCACACGGGGCTGGCCTGCTCTCGTGCAGGTCCTGCTGGCCCCCGACCTGGGCGTTGGCACTGGGGGCCGAGTGCCGCCACCCCGTAGCCCTGCCACGCCTGACTCTGCCCGGCCTCACCCCCTCCAGCCTGGGACGCGGCGCTGCTCACAGGGCTGAAGACCCGCTGCTGCCCGTCCTTCCCTTGTAAAGCGGGAACAGTTTCGCTGGCAGGATGTGGAGTTTGCTGCACGTAATCACCAGCGTGAGCAGGTGTGTCCACAGCCAGCCGTCAGGTAGCAGTGGTCGCTGTCCCAGGTTTTCCATTCATCCTGTCTCACTGCTTGTTGTTGCACCCCGTGGTCACCAGCTCAGCTGCAGACAAAGGGATGCAGGGACCCCGAGGTTTAAGGAAAATACGTGAGAGGAGAAGTTTCAGTGGAGAATTCCGTCCATTCACTTGTTTTTTTCTCCGGATCCGGAGAAGATTGTGATTATTTGGAGCATCTCGGGCTGACCCAAAGACAGTTAGGGGCTGGTTAGACCCTGGGTGAGGGACCATTCTGAGGACGCTGGCTTGAGATCCACACGCTTTCCCAGGTGTCCGGGGGGTTCCCTGGACTCGCAGCCCGGAGCCTCGGCCGCCCTCGACCTCATCTCCCAACCTTCTCCAGGTCACAAGCTGTAACGGGGATAATGGACGATCCTCTTTCACCTGTTTGAAAGCTGCTTTAAGAGTGTGAAGCATAGAGTTGCTTTCTTCACGTCTGCGATTTGCTTTAAGATCATCCAGCCCGTATGCCGCGGAGGCAGTGACGAGCGAGGTGTGGACCCGGGGAGACTGGCCGTGAGCCATTGTCCAAGCCGGGCGTTGGGCCCCCAGCTCTTCACACTGCTCTGTCCACCATGTGTGTCTTCTTAAACATTCACACCCTGCAGCTGTGCTTGCCGGGGATCCCACATGGACCTTCCCCCAAGACCCCCGGATCCCTCACCCACGCTCAGCAGCTCAGCTTCGGGCTCCCGGGACCGTGGCCTGGGCGCCAGTTCAGGACTCGGCACATCACGTGTTTGTCTCGTGGCACCTTCGTGGCCGTCGCGTGCGGTAGGTCCTCTTGCCCCATTTCACAGGTGAGCCCAGGGCGGCCACACAGCTTTCCCAGGGCTGTGCCCTCGTCCACGGCGGGGCTCTGTCTCCAGAGCTGTGCTCTCCACCCCCGTCAGTGGCCACCTCTCTGGGCGCGCGGGGTCCACGGGGGCGGGGTGGGGAGGGGAGGTGGGCAGAGGAGGGCAGGCTGGCCCTTCACA
>NW_020176571.1:1642584-1657209 GCF_003031525.2 Neophocaena asiaeorientalis asiaeorientalis | reverse complement strand
AGGGGAGGTGGGCAGAGGAGGGCAGGCCGTGCTCTTCACAGGCCTCAAGTTTGACCTTGGAAGACAGTTTTGCCGGCAGGGGGTTCAAGGATGAGGGGGAGGCAGGAAGGGACACGGGCGAGTGGTCTGGTGTCCCCAGGGCAAGGTCACTCGCTTGGCGGGAGGGCACGGCGGGGCCCAAGGTCAGTGCCCGGAGGCCTGCGATGCCCTGGAGAGGAAGGCCTGCTAGGGAGCGTGGCACACGCGCCCAGGTGCCCCCTGCAGCCACCGTGGGGAGCTGACCGGGGAAAGGCAGCTGGGTGTCCGGGCTGGGAGGGAGCGGTCCGCCAGCCCGAGGCTGTGGGACGCACTAGGAGGAGGCTGGGCCCGGGTCCCGCTTACACAGTAGGGAGTGAGGGGCCTAGGGGTTGACCCCTGTCGGTGTCCCCAGCCTCCCTCCCTGTTCTCTGAGTGGCTCGTGGCCAGTCCAGGGCTCAGAGCCAGGGAGGGGCTGAGGATGTGGGGACACCTCCCCTGGCAGGAGGGTTTGGGGCATCGAGGCCAGTGGGGGTTCAGAGGGTAGAGGGGAGCCACGGTCTCACCAGCAGGAACCGGGCGGGGGCCCCCCGGGGGCCTGGGCCAGGAGGGACGCCCTGCCTTCCCGCCGCCATCCATACGGCGCCTGGTACCCGCTGCCCGTCCTGGGCGTCCCCAGGCTGCCTGTGCCTGAAGGGACGTGCTCTGCGGTCCCGGGAGGGCGAGGACAGCATCCACCCGTGAATTTATTTCTCAGGATTCCCGTCGGGCTTTGGCGGGAAGCTGCGGCATCCCTGCCTGGAGCTTGGGTGGGCAGCGGACGGCCTCCACGCCCGGACAGCTCGAGGAGGAGGGCGGCTGGAGGGCTCGGTCAGGCTCTCCTTGGGTTGTCACCGTAGTGTGGACGTCAGGATGAGTCACCTGATGCTTTGGGGAAAAGAAAACTCGAGTAGCCACTCAGCCTTCCTGTCCGGTGGGCCATCGAGGGACCGAGTCTCCAGGCTGCCCGGCCCCTCCCCACGCTTGGCCTCTGCGGGGCCTGCGGAGGTACGGGGAGCAGTATCCCCACTCTGCTGGACGGGTGGGCAACCAGGGCAAAGTAGGGCTTGGCCCGTGGGGCCCTTGGCCGTGAGCGGGAAGGCCGGTGTGCCAGGAGTCGGAAGACGGGGTCTCCGTCCGGTCTGTACTGCGGGTCGGGTGTGTGGCCCTGGAGAGTCCACCTGGCTTCTCTCACCTTCAGTTTCCTCGTTTTAAAAGTAGAGATAAGGATGCCCACTCCCACAGATGGGGGACACGGGACCTGGAGTGGGAAGTCTTTTGCGGGGGGTCACGGGCCTCTTCACCTGCCCTGTTCCAGGCCCCCCCATCCTGGCTGCAGTGCCCTCCCCCAGGGGCGTCAGATGCCAACAAGCATGTTGCTTCCACTGTAGAGGGAAAAACCCAGATGCCAGCGCGCCTGCCTCATCGGCCGTGGCCATGCTGCCCTCCCACAGGGATGCGGTCCTGAATGCAGACTTTGTCCCGTTTGGCCAAAGGGACCTGGGAGACTGGAGCCTGATGCCGGGTCACTGAGCCAGGACATCACACCGTGGGCTCCAGCCCGCAGCCCCCGACGTGGACCGGAACTGCGGGAGGTGCGGTGTCCCCATCCAAGACGGCAGCTGAGCCTGCTCCCCGGCCCAGGCCTGCGGCTGGAAGGACCCCGAGGGCAGGCGTGCGGCTCCTCCTTCTCTGGGGCCCCTGCGTGCAGCGGTGCATACTTGAGCTCACACTGGGACTGCCGTGGACTCGGCGGCCTCCCACGAGCCTTGACTCCAGGACCGTCCCACAGCGGGCCCGGTTCCGGCCCGTGTGGCTGCAAGCGTACTGGCTGGGTGGCTGTCAGGAGGAGACCTCCCTTGAGGGCCAGCCTGGGGGGATGCCGTCTGCTCCCCGCCCAGTCACAATCCTGCCTCCAGGCTAGGAGGGGGGCAGCTGGGACTGAGCCTGGAGCCCGGGACCCTGCTGAGTCCCGATGGCCTCACCATCAGCTCCCCTGGGATCGGGTCCTCTGGGGACTTGAGACTTTCCTTTCTTTCCAGCAGCTTCTGAGCAGTCTGACGACGCTCCTTCCTGCGTCGCCGACCGCGGCGGGTAGAGACCCGGAGCCTAAGGCCGGTGTCGCTTCTCCAGAGGAGGGTCTTCGTGCCGAAGGCTTGTTTGATGTTTGGGGAAGTTGCCAGGGACTGCGGTGGCCGCCGGTCTCTCTAAAGGTTCCTCCCCTCCCCCTGAGCGTGTGCATGTGGATGTGTGTGCGCGTGTGTGTACGGACAGCCACACAACCAAACTGTGTGTTCACACGCACACGTACCCACAGGCTTTGGCCCAGAGGGTCTCCCTGCCATGAAGGAAATGAATAAACAAATTCCACATTTTTGTTCCCCTCGGAGGCTTGCAAAGAAGGTGTTAAGAGTGCAAGATTTAAATCATAAACTTTATTAAAAGCCAAACGGCCCAACGTGTAGCTGTTGCCAACTTGGACCGTGTCTGGGGCGAGGCTCCTGAGCTGATCTGGAAGGCATCAGAGGGGGAGGACGCGCCCGGGCAGGAGCACGGGGCGGCCTGCGTGCAGGGATTCTCCCCTCCGCGCGCCCTCACGCTCCCTCCTCAGCCTCCCGGACTCAGAGCCCCAGCTGTGCGCAGCCGGGTGGCTTGCAGGGCACCCTTCTGACCCGACGCCGGGGTTCACATCTGTGTCTCACCAGCTCTTCCGGGGGCCCCTGTGAGGTCTGCATCCAGGTTGGCATCAGTTGCCGTTGCCGGGGGTGACTCACGTCCCTGGGGCAGCCCCCCGGCCCACCAGCTCCCACCACCACCAAAGTGGTTTGTGGTCGTCCTGCTGGGTGGCCCCCTGTGAGTTTAAGAAATGAGACTGAGAAGGGAGTCACTTGTAGAGCACATGCGGTGTGCCCTCGGTCGCCCGGCTGCAAGCAGAGGGCAGGAAGGGGCTGCTGATTAAATGCCCGCGATGAGCTGGACGCCAAGCCAGCCCTGGCCACGCGACGGACCGGGGTCCCATCTGCGTTTCAGACGGATGTGGCTCACATCTGTTCTCTCATCAGTGTACCCTCTGCATACAAGAGTGTCCGCATCCTAGGTGCTCGATAAAACCGCACTCCACGAATGGATGGGAAGGAAACAGAGCTCAGAGCGGGATGCCGCATACGCGGGCTCACGCAGCCCGGCTGCGGCCAGCTGGGTAGACCCCCGGGCTGCCCGACTCCCGGCCTGGCTCCACCTCTCCTGCCTTCCAGGCTCTTCTGCCTCTTCTCTGGGTATAGCTTGTGGGGCTCTTTCAAAGGCTACCAGCAAGTGATATGGCAGTTCCCTCCAAAATTAAACTAAACTAACTACCAGATGACCTGGCAGCTCTACTTCTGGGTCTGTACCCCAGAGAACTGAGGGTCTTAAAGAGATGCCTGTACACGCACGTCCATGGCAGCATATGCACAAAAGCCAAAAGGTAGAAGCGATACAAGTGTCCATCGATGGATGAACAGGTGAAACAAAGTATCCATATGATGGAATGTTATTCAGCCTTAAAAAAAAGAAAAAAAGAAAAGAAATCCTGACACAGGATACAACATGGAGGAAACTTGAAGACATTATGCTAAGTGATTAAGCCAGACCCCAAAGGACAAATATTGTGTGACTCCTCTTACGGAGCTCCCTGGAATAGGCAAGTTCACAGGAACAGAAAGTGGGAGCGTGGCTGTCACGGCGGGAGGAGGGGGATGGGAAGTTAGTGTTTAGCGGGGACAGTCTCAGTTTGGGAAGATGAAAAAGTTCTGGATGTGAACCGTGGTGATGGTCACACACAATGTGAATGTACTTAATGCCACTGAATTATGCACTAAAAAATGGTTAAAATGGTAACTTTATATGTAAATTTTATCACAATAAAAAAATTAATTAAAAAAGAAATACAGACAATGTAGAATGGAGTTTTCGTTGGGGATGACATGAAACTTTTGAGTATAGACTGTGGTGACGATTATTCAACATTGTGAATTCAGTGTCACTGCATTGTGTACTTACCGATAGTTAAAATCATAAGTGTTATGTTATATGTTTTTTTGTTTGTTTGTTGGCGGTACGCCGGCCTCTCACCGTTGCGGCCTCTCCCGTTGCGGAGCACAGGCTCCGGACGAGCAGGCCCAGCAGCCATGGCTCACGGGCCCAGCCGCTCCACGGCACGTGGGATCTTCCCGGACCGGGGCACGAACCCGCATCCCCTGCATCGGCAGGTGGACTCTCAACCACTGCGCCACCAGGGAAGCCCTGTTACATGTTTTTTATCACACACACAGAAATTTTTTTAATTTTAAAGGCTGCTCCACACCCGATCCTTGCAGTCTTGGGCACTGCTTTGGTCGCTGTTGCTCCCTTGCCTAGAACCTCTCAAGGTTCCTCTTAGCCCAGGATGAAGCCTAAGCCATTCCGCCCAGCACCAAGGCCTGTCCACTGCCCGGTCACTGCTCATCGGCTACCCGCACCAGCCTCCCCGGGGCCTCCCCACTCCCTTGCTCGGCCCCGACCCCGGTTCAGGGCCAGTGTCCCTGGAACATTGACAGTGTCCTGGCAGCTCCTTGCTGGCCCATCCCAGACGCACCCTCCCTGTAGCCCCAGGCTGTCCAGTCATTCTTTTGCCTCCCTCTGGTCTGCCCGAAAAGGACACCTGCATGCTTCCTCTGCTTTCCAAACAGGGAACAGGGCATAAGGAGGTTGAGTAAACTACCTTTTATTAGATTTGTTTGGTTTAGAGCAGAAACCCTGTGAGGAATTCACTTTATATCGGAAGTAGAGAGAAGCTGCTTTCTATTAAGGGGTTGCCCAAACTCCCCTCTTATTACAGGATCCCCCGGACTACACACAGCCGCTCACACTCTCTGAGGCCACCAGTTCTATCTTTGAACAGATTTTTATGTTAGGAAATTCTTCCTTGTAGACTTGTGGGTGATTAGAGCTGCAAAGGATCTTTAAAAAATCCTGTCCGGTCTCTTCATTTTAAACAGAAGGAGGTCTGGAAACACTAAGCACGGCGGTCGTGGTCCCATGGCCACTCGGGGGCAGGCCCAGATCCCCACCCTGCAGGCCGGGCCCCCTCCAGCGCCGCACCCAAGCCCCCTGCGCTGGGGCCCCAGCCCCGCCTGAATCCCACGGCAGCTACAGCTCTTTCCCAGTGGCCCCAGCTCAGGACGTGTCTTCCCCAAGGTCCGCCTGAGAGCTGGGTGACGGGAGGCCAGGCACAGGCTGAACCTGGATCCATCTCAGCCCTTCCTACGTCAGCAAGAATCGGTCTGCGCTACCAGAAGCAGCAAAGGTCAATGCTGTTTACTCCGACCAGGCCCGGGCACCCCACTGATGCCACCCATGGAGGCGGCATCTCACATTTTGTTTAATAAATAAATCCAGCGTCCAGCGGAGACAGCAGAAGACAGTTGATGCTTCCAAACTGTAGTGCTCACTGGGATTCTCAAATTGCCAGCAACTGCAAAGTGTAGATGTGAACCTGGGGGATGAGATGGGGGTTCACCCACTCCCCACTGTGGAGCCAGAAACTGTAGCTACCTACGTTTGTACCAAATTTAATTGCTGTATCCGACAAAAACACCAACACATACTCAACTTCACACACAGCCTCTGAAACGGCTTGAGAAAAACCCCAAATAACTTGGAAGTAACGTTCAAACAGAACTTCTCAACCCAACTACAAGGCTTATGGAGCAGACTTTCAAAGGAGCTATCAAGATATCTGAGAAATGAGAAAACTCGAAACTACACTTAAAATTTTTGACTGCCTGCATGAAAAGAAGGAATGTCCCAGACTGTCCCTGGTACTATGGGGTGAGTGTGGGGTGACTGCCTGAGCAGAAGGGCTGGGGCACCCACACATGCATGGCACCTCCCACCCCCAACAGATATCCTACCAAAAAGGAAAATGAGTCTAATCTGGGATGATTTATTTTTAGTGAACCCATGTTGTGTCCTTGTACTGAATAATTTCTGTTCAAAGTGTGTCCAGAAACACTTTAATAACCGCCTCTAAATGTTTTGCTGTAAGATTAACATTAATTTAAAAATTTAAAAAAGCAGTTCATGTTTGACCCCCCAGAGCAGATGCTGGCAATGTTCCTCTGTAGTGAGACAGACAGGCCAGCTTCACGGGTGTCACTCAGGACCCTGGGTTTAGAGGGGCTACCACACTCGTCCTCTGCTCTACTATGACCATCGTGGGATTCTTAACCATTTTTTTAAAATAAAGTTATTTATTTTATTTATTTATTTTTGGCTGCGTTGGGTCTTCATTGCTGCACACGGGCTTCCTCTAGTTGCGGCAAGCGTCCCCTGCATCGGCAGGCGGACTCTCAACCACTGCGCCACCAGGGAAGCCGCTCGGTCTGTAACCTTTGAGAATGGCTTTTCTCAGCAGAATGTCTTTGAGATCCACCTAGATTGTTGCACGGATCAGTGTTGGCTCCTTTTGGTCACTGAGTTGGTATGGACGGGCCACGTTTTGTTCACACACTGACCTGTTGAAGGACATGTGGGCCATTTCCAAGTCTGGGCTGTTACAAATAGAGCTACTGTGAACTTCCAGGTACAGGTTCTGTGGGAGCACAAGTTTTCATTTCTCTGGGATAAAGGCCCAGGTGTGCGAATGCCAGATCGTACGGCGCGCGTATGTTTAGTTTTTAAAGAAACCGCCAGACTCTTTTCCAGAGAGGCTGCTCCATTTTGCATTCCCACTGGCAACGTATGAGAGAGCCACTTGCCACGGCCTTACCAGTCACTCTGCATTTTAGCTGTCCTCGTGGGTCTGGGCTGGCACCTCACCGTGGATTTCGCTGGCGTGTTCCTAGTGGCTGGTGACGAGCACGTTGATTTTTGTATGATGCTGAGGCTCACATTTTCAACCTATGGGTGCCCAGTGGCCCCAGCACCCCTTGCTGAAAAGACTGTTCGTCCCACTACCACATGTAGAACAGATGGCTGGTGGGAAGCAGCCGCATAGCACAGGGAGATCAGCTCGGTGCTTTGTGACCACGTAGAGGGGTGGGATAGGGAGGGTGGGAGGGAGACGCAAGATGGAGGAGATATGGGGATATGTGTATACGTATGGTTGATTCACTTTGTTATCCAGCAGAAGCTAACGCACCATTGTAGAGCAGTTATAGTCCAATAAAGATGTTGGAAAAAAAAAAAAGACTGAACTGCTGGGGACAACCGTCCCCCCAATGAGCTGCCTTTGCAGCTTTGTCAACAGCATTTGGGGGTGTTTGTGTGGGTCTGTTCCCAGGCTCCGCACCCTGTTCCACTGATCTGTCTGTCCTTCCATTAAGCCATGCTGCCTTGATTACTCCAACTATATTGTAAGTTTTCACATCAGGTACAGTAATTCTTCCCAATTTATTCTTCCAAACGGAGTGGATTTTAAGACAGTATCCCCCCTAGATTCCATTCTAGGCTCAGACAAGCCCAGGAAATTTCAACACAAGTTGGGTGATTTGGGAAATGTTTTAGGACTCTGGAAAAAGGTGTGTTTTTCCCCACAAGAATGGATGGACACATTTCCTCTTTTTCTTTTCTTGTTTTTTTTTTCTTATTATGGTAAAATATAAATGACATGAAATTTACCATTTTAACCATTTGTAAGTGTCCGGTTCAATAGTGTCAAGTGCACTCACGCTGTGGTGCAATCATCCGCCTCCAGAACTTTTTCATCTTCCCCAACTGAAGCTCCGCCCCCTCCTGCCGCCCCTCCCCCGGCCCCGGTGAGCGCGAGCGCTAGTCTACCTCTTGTCTCTATGTGTTTGCCTCTTCTCGGTGCCCTCATGTAAGTGGAGTCACACAATATTGGTCCTGTTGTGTCTGGCTTACGTCACTGAGCACAGTGACTTCAAGTTTCATCCATGCTGTAGCTTGAGTCAAATTTTCGTTCCTTTTTAAGACTGAATGACGTTCCACTGTGTGTTTTTACGCATTGTGTTTATCCATCCATCAGTCAGTGGATGTCTGAGCTGTTTCCACCCCTCTGCTCTCGTGACCTCGGGGTCCTGATGCATCTTCTCGATTCCTGGGTTCACGCCCAGGAGTGGACCAGCTTCTCCTATGGCAGACTCTGGACTTGTTCAAACCTCTGCTTCCTTCCCTCCTCCCGTCGAGACCCCAGGGGCCACCAGCAAGGGGGTCCACAGGGCCACCAGGGGGAGCCTCCCACCCTGGGATCCAGTGGGTCTTTGCTTTCTTTGCAGCTTCTGGCTGGTGGGGCAGGAGGGGACACAGCGCACAGGAAGCGGCAGCCTCCCACTGCTCGGGCCTGGCTCGGCCTGAGTGGCTTGGCGGGTAGCGCTTGTTCCCCAGAGCTCCAGGTACGGCCCCAGAATTGTTTTATTAAAAGCATCACGTCGGGGCTTCCCTGGTGGCGCAGTGGTTGAGAGTCCGCCTGCCGATGCAGGGGACACGGGTTCGTGCCCCGGTCCGGGAAGATCCCACATGCCGTGGAGCGGCTGGGCCCGTGAGCCGTGGCCGCTGAGTCTGCGCGTCCGGAGCCTGTGCTCCGCAGCGGGAGAGGCCGCAACAGTGAGAGGCCCGCGTACCGCAAAAAAAAAAAAAAAAAAAAAAAGCATCATGTCTCCAGCCCCAGGGGCCAGAGAACCGCCCTTTTTCTTAGTTTGGGGGAAATTGGTTTCCTGCCTCCCTGTAAGCTTGAACAGATTACGCAGAAAAGCACTTTATCTTCTGCATTTCTCCCACCGTCTCCAGCGCAGCCCGCCCACCCCCCACACCGCTATTTATAGAACTGGGCCAGCGTGACTCCCGCCCCTGAATGATGGTGGGCGTGGGATGGAGACCTGGGGTGTCTGGGGCGGAGTTTGGAGAAGCCCCTGTCTCCACATTGGCTCTTGTACACCTGGGGACAGGTGAGGCCTGACCTGGGTCCCCCTGGCCTCGCTGGGTCTCAGCGTTCTCACCTGCAGGATGGGATGACGAGGGTGCTGTCCTCAGAGTGCCGTTAGGAGGGTCACATTCCTCAGACCGTGTTCGCGCTCCATTAGGACTGGTCAGTGCTGTCCTGACGCTGTTCCAATATAATCTCTGGACCGAGCAGGTGTCCCTCCACACATTTCCTGACACCACATACTAGTGGGAAATCCATAAAAGCTAACAGTCATCCCTGTGACGCGGTGTAACTGACAAATCACCCTCACTCGTTGCCATGGGAACTATCCTGATCCGGAAGGTTTCCCATAAGCCGGGCTCCGGGGTCTGCGCTTCCCAAACAGTGGTTCTTATGCTGGAGAGGGTGTTCCCTCCCCGACCCCAGAACCAGCAGCCCCACCCGACCACCGCACCAGGGCCCCGAGGAAGGTGGAGGGACACCCAGGGGGCTACTGGAGGGCAAGGAGGGCTGGCCGGGCCAGGGCTGCAAGCAGGAACACGGCCCAGGTGGTTCCTCCTGTTGGCTGCCCTGGGCGAGGAGCGGACGGGTGGTGCCCTGGGGCTGCCCCACAGCTTCTCCGTAGCTGAGTGTATGCCTGTGGCTTCAGCTGCTCAAAACATCCTTTATTGCTAGCAGCCCGCCAGCCCCTCCCGAGCCCACTGAGACGGGAAAGAAAGTCAGACTGGGCTCTGCGGTTAAAGCTGGGCCTCGGCGTGGGGCTGGGCTGGGGCGCTGGGGCTGCCCGTGCGGAGCAGGACAGGATGCATCACCTCTGGCACCGTGGTCTCAGGACCACCTCTCGGAGCCCAGTCCTGGGCAGTGAGGGGCCTCCTTGTCACCCCTCCCTCACTGGGGGTGACTGTCTTCCCTCGGCCCCCAGGGGACAAGGCTGAGTGTTCCCTCTTTTGTTTCAAGCAGTGAGGACTCCACTCGGCTGGTGGGGACCCTCCAGCCCGTGGCCTTGGCGGCTGACCCAAGGCCCTCCCGGCACGCCCGCCGGCTGCCCGCTCTTGCCCGCCTCGGACCACCCCTGCTCAGGCCCCCAGCTCCGGCCCTCCCTCCCCTCCTCCAGCAGCTCTGAGCCAGCTCCTCCCCAGAGAGAAACTCCCCTCCCTCCCTCTCTCTGGCCCAACTGCCAACCCGCCTGATTCATCTCTGTCTCCCCACATCAAAGGCTCTCGGGCCAGGGCTTGGCCCTAAGTCAAAACGTACGTGCTCCATAGCTGGAGCACGAGTGTCCTCTGTCTGTCCGGGTCGCTGTCATAGCGGCCGTGCTCAGGGTTCTCTAAGTGCAAAGGGAGAGCCTTTTAAAATATTGATGGTGACCAGGTCGGGTCTGAACCTTTAACAGTTAGAATGAAGGCATCTTTGAAACACACACTCAAAACCCATCCCAGCGAGTGAAATTCCTGGGGACCCTGGATTGCCAGGCCTGGGTTTCGATGACCTGGGCCTCCTCTGTCAGCTTCCGGAGACCCTGTCCCTGTCACTCACTGCAAACCCAGGTGGACATTTAAACTGAAAAGCTGAGCGAGCAGCTCCTGGCTGCCTGCCACCAGCTGGGACAGAAGCCCTGACAGAGCCTTGGGGAGTGAACTGGAGGTGGGCGGCCGCCTGGGTGTTGAGATCTAAAGGTACTGGGAAGGCTCCCAGCGTCCCATCTACCCCCAGGGCCCTGAAGCATCTCCTCCATCCAGATGCTGGGGTGCCTGAAATTCCACCACTGGAGAATCTGCTGTGGGTCTGGTAGCTCTTCTGTTTCCAGAAATTCCTGCTTAAAATGCACCCCAGATGGCAGCCCACGACTGAAATCAGCCTACGGGATACAGGTGTGGTTACCAGGCTACAAGAAAGGCAAAAAGGAAATGAAGCAGGGCTGGGGGGAGGGGGGGCGGTCAGGAGTTTGATTAAGGAGTGGGTGAGGTCCCTAGCCAGCACTTTCCCCTCCTGGGCAGTCACCTCCCACCCTGTTCTCTCCTTATCAGTTTCCCTCCCACCCACTCAGGTTTGGGAGACGCGGGTCAGCCCCTCCAGCCCACCAGCAAGTCTCTCAAAGCCAATGGCATTTATATGTTTCTTCTCTTGGAATCAAAGGTGTTTAAGGCCCGTGTCTGAAACTTGAAAGGAAACACTGAATATAATTCCAGTCTCTTTGCTCATCCTCTTTCCGTCTCGCTGTCTTCATGGCCAGAGCATGAAGTCTCAAGAAGGGCTTCTAGGAGGGCGGAGTCCCCAGAGTCTCATTAGCGTTGAAGCTGATTGCTGTTCCCTGTGACTTGTTTTCATTGATCAACCTGTTTACGGACATCCAGGGTTAGTGCAGGTGCTGAACTTAGTTATGTGTTAGGACCCAGAGGCTTGTGGACAGAGTGAAAAAGATCAGAGAACAGGGGAGGGTGTTGGGCTAGGTGCTTAAAATTTCACATCGTCCAGTGTAACTCCATTACGATGATACATTCCCACGTGTCACTGTTCGCCTCTTGTGCTACAACCATTATTTCTCAAGCCAAACAAAAGCTCCAGCCAGGGACCCACCAGCACAGCTTCCCAGCTCAGAAGGTGGGATTCAGGAGTTCATAAGTGCTTCTGACGATAAGTACAGGTCGGGGGACAAACCATGACTTAACCGTGAGAGGTTTGGGTTACCTGTGGATTTCCTCTTTCACCCTCATTAGTACCCTTTAGCGAAAGTGAACTCTCAAACACTATGGTGATGGCGGACCTGGAGCCCAGTCTCAGGGGATGCATCGCCGAGGCCAAGGTGGGCTGGAGTCGGGCTGGGGAACCAGGTGGGCTCCCCTCCGCCCTGCCGTCCGCCTGGGCCTCTGGGAGCCAGGGCGCCGCTCCTCTCCCCTCAGGCTTGCTGGGTGTGGACCTACGGGACCCTGTGGCCGAGTCTTAGACTGAGCTGAGGACCAGAATCACCTGTGGGGCCTCAAAAGTACAGACCACAGACACACCTGTTCAGAAGGCCTGAGGTGCAAGCCTGGGAGTCTGTGTTTGTAACAGTCTTTCCTGGGAGGTTCTGATAAACCCGGAATCCAACCCACCAGGGCCCTAGGAAGCCTCCCAAGCAGCAGTTTCGGAGCCCGAGGATGGTGAGACACCCTCTGGTCACAAGACTCAACATCCCCTGGAGAGGAGGGAGGAAGGCCCCCCAGGGCGCGGACTGCTAACCACCCCTCCGAGCTCCCGGCCCCCTCCTCCAACACCAGGAATTTCTCATCCGCCTCACTTTTCTTCTGATTTCAAGCGTGTCCAGGGGCCGTATTGTGAAGAGCACATCACTTGACCCCAGGGCCCCTGCCTGCCGGCTCTCCTCCCAGTTAACCATGCAGGGATTATCCCCGAGGCTCCATCCCCTCCCACCTTGACCCTGGCCGTCTGGCTTTCATAGTTATCAGTTGTTTGCTGGAGCTGCGTCTCCAGCCACCCCGACCTCTAACCCCGCTCCGGGTCGCTGTTTCCTGCCGTCAACACTTGACCGCCCCTACTGACCCTCAAAACGAGATGGACGTGGGGTCAGAGTCTCGTCTCCCACCCACACCTCCAGCCGCTTCCCTTTCCCTTTGACCCAGTCTTGGCTTTGTGAGGTTAGCGAGGACACTGCGGCCCCAAGAGAGGAAGTGACCTGTGCGGGGTCCACCCCGTCCTGAGGGCACCGGGATCTACAGCGGGGCACCTGACCTGGCTGTGTGCCCCTCTGCGGCCCCCAGCCCCACCATGAGGGCAGACCTCCTGACGCGGGCACCGTGTCCCTGTGCCCTCCTACATCCGTCTGTACAGAACACACGAAAGGACTTCAGTCAAAGCTGAGAAGGGGAAACAGGAGGGACATGGGGACACTGGCATCTCAAAAGGGATGTAGCATTTCGTGTCCGTGGCGACTCCGAACAGGGCCTCCCTTTGGGCCACACTCTGGAGCAGTTTATTCCTGGGGCCCCGCCCATGAGGGCTTCCTGTCCGCGCACCCTGGGGCCTCGGCAGGTGACAGAGGCTAGGGTCTCCGGATTTTGCCAGTCTTTAGTGACACCTTCAGCTGCCTCATTCTACATATTTGTGAAGCAGTAATTCATTCAAGGAACAATTTAGGACCCTGTATATCTTCTCGTAGGAGAAAAATGGGGATGAAGATCCAGGGGTTCAAGGGCTGAGAGCCACAGCAGACTGTCCAAATGGGAACGAACTCAGCCCTGTCTACTTTGGAGTAGTAATACCGTTACTAGTTTGTACTGAGTGTGTACCACATACAAGACGTGGTTCTCGGTTTCCTCACCTGCATTGCCTGACTTAAGCCTCAGGCTCCCCCAGGCAGGCTGCCGTCTTACTCCCTTGCAGACGAGGAAACCCGGGCTGAGAGACAGCAGTGGCGTCTTGCCCAAGATCGCACAGGCAGTGAGTCCGGACTTCCCGGGGGGGCTGACGTGGAGCCCCCTGCTCAGCACCCTCGTTAGATGTCGCCCTGGAGGGCACTTGGCCTCTCTTTGGGGAGAATTGGTCACAGGAGACCCCTCCAAGTGCGGTGAGCGGAGCTGTCCTCATTGGATGGATCTCAAGCAAGATAAAACGTAACTCTGCACGTATCAGCGGTTGAAACTGTCAATACTTTAGCCTCCTTCTGCCTTTATACAGATTCCTTGGGCTGCTGGCCTCCCGGGGTGAACTTTTCCCAGGAAGTCAACTGCAGATTGAGTTCATGACGGCAGAACTTTCTTCTCACCTGCTGCCTTCAGTGCTTAGAATCCCCCTGACCCACACGTCCCAGAATGGCTCAGCTACCGTTGAGTCCGTGGGGGAATCTATGGATGGTATCTGGACATTTGGGTCCGAATCTACCATTGTTTTCAGCCCTTGTTCTCAGAAAGGCAGCCAGATAAGAGGCACAAAATGAACGCCGAACGGCCCAGGCAACGCGCCTGCGAAGTAGCTGTTGGGAGGCGGTTACCAGGTTTGCCTCTCTGTCCTCTGGCTTCAAAGGCTCATCAGGTTGGTGCCCCCAAGAAATCCTCTGTGCATCCCTATGAACCCTTAGAAAGGGCTAGAGAAGCAGGCTGGGGTGGGGGGCGGACCTTCCCACCTCAGGGCGCTTTCCTCCTCCTCCATCTGGAGCAGCTGCGCCCTCCGAAGCGCTTCTTCCCGGGGCTGGGATGGAAAGGGAACGGTCGCCCTCAGCGTGCACAGCCCAAGGGGCAGAGGTCAGCCCTAGACCTAGTACCCCGACAGGCTGGCTCCTCCTGTCTCTTTCTGATGGGGTTTCGTTAGCTGTTCTGGCTTGGAAGGGGCCTCCCGATGTGGCCGGTGGCCTGTGAGGGCATGACCAGGACGGGGGAATAGGGTCTCCAATAAAGAGCAGAAGTCTTTACTGATTTCCATATGTCCAAATACTTGCTTTCTCTTTCTTTGTTTAAACCACAAATGCCAAGTCAGGGTATGTTTTATCTGGGGGAGAAGGCAAGAGGCCCCACCCAGCAATCACAGACAAAACATGGGCAAGATCTGTCCACAGTCCCATCGGCTCTCATCTCCGGGCTGACTCAGGCAGTGGGGCGCTCACCACTTCCCTTGGGAATCCAGCCCAGGACTCGGGGTTCCTCGTGTGAATGCTTTCCCAGCTACTCAGCCACAGG
>NW_020176571.1:1641040-1642519 GCF_003031525.2 Neophocaena asiaeorientalis asiaeorientalis | reverse complement strand
TGGCTCGTTCTTGTGCTCCTTCCTTTGGACTTTAAACTTCCTGCGGCTGGGACCTGCTCTCAGCCATCTCTGTGTGTTTAGGGCTCAAGAAATGTGAGTGTGAAGCGAATGCCCACATTCTCCCGGTCTGCATTCCGGAATGATCAGGGCCTCCTGCATGAGGTCTTCCCTTGACCTCCCGCAAAGACCCTAACCCCGGAGCCGATGCTTTCCCCTCAGGAGGAGAGGAACTGAGCCTATTTGTAATCTGACAAGGTGGATTCAAAGCTCTCATCCTGCATGAGGCCAGCTACCCTCTGTGTCTCATCTGTCCCCAAAGATAAAGCCTTGAACTAGTTCCCCTCCGTGAAGGGGGCGGGGGGGGGGGCACGGCAA
Organism: Neophocaena asiaeorientalis asiaeorientalis; assembly: GCF_003031525.2. Taxonomy (NCBI): domain Eukaryota; kingdom Metazoa; phylum Chordata; class Mammalia; order Artiodactyla; family Phocoenidae; genus Neophocaena; species Neophocaena asiaeorientalis. Next base: position 1,642,144 of record NW_020176571.1, on the reverse strand, counting down.
TTGTAGGCCGTTCATTTCAGGTTGCCGGACCTGGTCTCATAAACCCCATTCACTGCGAGGTGAGAAGAGTCGCCAGGCACCTCCGGCCAAGACGGCACAATTCCAAGGAAGACTTTCCCTCTAATTAGTCTGGTATTTGCTAAAACTGCTCTTACTTTCCTTATTGTAAAACCCAGAGGACAATAGCTCCTTATTGCCAGCCCAGTACGGTGGGTTCCTGGTCCCTCGTTCCCTGACCACCGCCCGACCCCCGCGGTCCCTTCCCCCACTGAAAGGGGAAGGTTGTCACCCTGTTCAGTTACTAATTAAAAAAGGCCAAGCCTTTGATTACTGCTATTGTTGTTTTTTCTTCTCACTGTACTGCATTCAAAGGCAATTTCTTTAGCAGAGCGACCTCCTACTCACTCAGGGAAGAGAAGGGGGGGGGGGGTTTCAGAACTTTGAAAAAAAAAAAAGCAGTTGGAGGGCCGGCCTCAAACCATGCTGGCCCCATTGGTTGGTACCCTGTTACTGGGGTCTGGAATCGGGTCCAGGGCTGGAGCTGGAGCTCTGCCTACTCCCCCTGGGGCAGCTCACCCAGGGTGCACTGCCCAGACCTGGGGACATCGGTCCCAGCCGAGCCTCTAGTGACCTTTCAGGCACCGGTCAGTGACTACGGACTAATTCAGGCCGGACGCTGCCCCAGAAGCGATGGGAGCGCGCGTTTCCCATGTGGAAGCACTCTTCTTGGTGTACCCGCGCCGCGCCAGGTTTCCTTGTCCCAGGGATGGCTCTGCTGGGTGCTGTCGAAAGGGGTCCAGGACCAGAGGGAATGGCTCGGGTTTGTGAGGCAGAAATAACAGATCACTCCATTCCTTGGGGAGATTCAAGGAGGATAAAGCGTGTGAGTGTTTGATGTGAGTAGAAAAGCTACTACGTGAGTCCCAGAGCCTCCAGCCCCGCAGTCCCTGAGTTGGACGCCCCGGGGGCTGCTGGCGCGTGAGACCCCAGGTGCTCCCGGAGGACCGGGTCGAGTTCCGGCGAAGGGGCCGGTGGGTGTGCGGAGGGTCCGGGGGGGCTCCCCACGCGCGCCCGGGGGTCGGGGCCCGCGCAGGAGCGGGCGCG
>NW_020176571.1:1592348-1639700 GCF_003031525.2 Neophocaena asiaeorientalis asiaeorientalis | reverse complement strand
GCAGGCTCGGCCCCGGCCCGTCCGCGCGCCGCGAGCCCCCGAGCTTCCCGCGCGCTTTTCCCGGCTCGCTCGGGCCCAGCTGGGGTCCGCGGTGGGGTCTGCGCCCCGCGCCCGCCAGACTGTGGCGAGAGCTGCATCTGGATTCTTTTAACCCCCGCGAGCAGTGCTAGTTTGGTGCCTGGATTCCTGCCTAAGCCCGAGCAGGTCTCCGGCTGGTCTTCCTAGTTTTCTGTTTTCTTTCATTGCGCCTCCGCTCGCCCTGCCTCTTCCATCCCAGCCGAGAGAGGTGCGGGGTGGCCATTCTCCACCTTCTCGTGGAGCCGCAGGGGATATTTGGCCACGCACTCTAGTTGGAGCCCCCGTTCCTAGGTGTTCTCATCCTGCAAGTCTTCGTGAGAGACCATTCCACTTGCCTGGAGCGGGACTGCTTCTGTTTTGCAGAGAGGGGAGCTGAGTGGTGACCCAGCTGTTCTGGGGAACTTGCTCTCCACTTTCCCCCGGGCCTTCTTCACTGCTTTTGCCACCTGGCTGCTTGGCAACAGCTTTCAGTTGCTACCACCCTGGGCAGAGTTTCAACCTGGTACCTGGAGGAGAAAGGCCAGGATCGTGTTACCAGTCTAGGGGCCAAGGAAGTGCCCACTTGCCAGAGCTGTGATGCCATGCCATCAGCATGGGTGTGGAAAACTCCAGTGGGGCAGAGTCACGCTCCTGGCCAAACACCAGCACCCAGGCAGGCACAGGGCTGGAAGCTTAGGGTGACCCCCCCCGAGGCTGGCCCTAAGGCAACACGGGGGCCAGGGTGCGGCAGGCACACTCTGGGAGAGCTGAGGACCCTTTCCTGGACCCCGGCCCTCCTGCTGCTGACTCAGACGTGCAGTTTACTTATGAAAGGCAAGGCTCCGATCTCAGGCGTGGGTGAGTGAGGCCCGGCCCCGAGCTTGTGCCCACACGCCCGCCAGGAGCACACGCGCGCCCCCCGGCAGACCCGCCGACCTGTGGAACGTGGAAGGCTGAGTGGTGGTTTCCTCTGTTTCAAAATAGCATCTGTTCTCTCTTCACACAGAAGATCTGTGGTTATAAATAGCAGGAGGAAGGAGGTGCGTCTCCTGGGAAGGAAGGGCCGTGCTCAGAGCCCTCTGCACGCTCTCGGGAGGAGTGATGGGGCTGGGCTCTTTGTGGGGACATCCAGTCCGGGGCCCGAGGCCAGAGGCACACTGGGGCCAGGTCCCCGCCCCAAAAGGCGCAGGTGGAGCAGACGCAGGGAAGGAGGTTCGTGGAGCAAAGCACCTACCGAGGTGACGTGTGGATAAGGACCTAAGGGCAGCCCCACTTCGTTCCTCGGGCGTGGGACCCGCTGGGGTCTGCCTGCCGGGAAGCAGAGGCAGCCCTGCTTTCCCAGGCCCCGACTTCCCGTGTATTCCAGTATGAATGTGTGAGCAGGCGTGTGCTCGGTGTGCCCGAAAGCAGCCCTCTTCGTGTCCTTTGGTCGTGCTCACGTCTCCGAGGGTGTCTTGTTGGCTTGAAACAACTGTTTTCCGAAAAGAAAATTTCTATGCCCAAAGCTTAAGCCCGACTGCTGAGAGCCACGTGCTGTGAAAAGTGAAAATCTGGGATTATTCCTCACCTGCGCGTTTCACGCTGGTCTTGCCCTAGCGGCAGCTGGAAGATTTTTTGTTGGCTCTCCTTCAAGAAGGACAGGAGCCCAGGCGAGGCTGTTCTAATTTTCACTCCTGGGATGGCTCTGCGGGTCCTGGACGGCCACGCCGGCATGTCTAGCAGGGGACGAGGGCTTTACCTGAAGCGCTAGTGCTAGCCGCCTCCGGAGGAAGCGCCACTGAGCCCACAGAGCTTTCCTGTTCGCTGCTCTGGTCTGTGCTCCCGAGCTCCTTTCCAACCTGCCTGTCATTCATCCCCTCGTCATCTTCCGAACAGGTTCTCAGACGCCACCCATGCTCCATCCGCACACCTGAACGTGGTCCTCAGGGTTTTCAGTGGTTGGTTGGTTGGTGCTGGTTTTGTAGCCCCTTCAAGTATCTCAAGACTCACAATAGCAGATGGAGAAACCCCGAGTGAGGGGAGGACGTGGGGGCTCCCCATCCTCACCCCAGGGGCGTCCTGGCTGGCTTCCATTAAGTGTCTTCAAACTGCCTCCAGCAGTCCAGAGAAATCCAGCAGAGGGCTTGGGAACTGACGCTGTGATGAACGTGAAAGGCCCTATCGTTTTCCGTCTGAACCACCTTTCATGGTAAAAGTCACCTTCTCCCAGCTTAGCTGGGATGAAGTGAGAGAGTGGCATGGACGTATATACACTACCAAATGTAAAACAGATAGCTAGTGGGAAGCAGCCGCACAGCACAGGGAGATCAGCTCGGTGCTTTGTGACCACCTAGCGGGGTAGGGTAGGGAGGGTGGGAGGGAGGGAGACTCAAGAGGGAGGAGATGTGGGGACATATGTATACGTATAGCTGATTCACTTTGTTATACAGCAGAAACTAACACACCATTGTAAAGCAATTATACTGCAATAAAGATGTTAAAAAAAAAAGTGACCTTCTCCCCATCTCTGAGGGGCGACTGTCCGCTCCCCCAGGCAGCAAGTTGGCAGATCTGGGAGAGCGGACCTGCAGTTTGCTCCAGTCTGGCCAGCCTTGGCAGTGACGGCCCACTCGTCCCAGCCCCCCAGTCGGCTCTGTTTACCTGGGTAAATTTAAGCCTCCACCCCTCATCCCAGTTTGACCCACTGGCTCTCGGTCTTGCCCTGTGGCCGCTGGGCAGCGTTTCCAGACTCTTGCCCTGTGGTTGCAGCTGGGTCTTTCCCAACTGTGCAGCCTTAGTTCTCCTCCAGACTTTCTAAAGCTGGCCTCTCTCCTCCCGTCTTCTGCCCGCGGGGCTTTCTTCCCAGCTCTTTTTGGAAGCTGGTTAGTACTGGGGAAGCTCTCCCCTGAGCCCTCCAAATGTCAGGTACAGAAGAGTTTCAGGGAGCTCAAGCCTGGCCACCGAGACCCTCGTGCTGACTGTAATTGTCGCCAGCCCAGCCCAGGGCCCCAGGGCCCCCTTGGGAGCAAGTGCAGGCCCTAAAGACACAGGAGTGTTTTCTCAGACACAGGGGTGTTTCTTTTCGCACCCCGACCCTCCAGAACCCGGGAGGACCCAGCCCGCCTGTATGTCCTGTTGTGTGAGGTTTTGAGGGGAGGTGTACTGGGGGGAGGGGTGCATTGTAGCGTCTCCTCTGGGGGCTCAGTTGTCTCTCCCGTCATGTGGGGCTTGCGATTAGATTGCCCTGGAGGCCCTTCCAGTTCTAACAGTCTGTTGTTTCAGACAGCTCTAGCTGGTTCCATTTTGGAAATCCCTCTGCTGTGGACCAGGCCTGGGGGTGGGGAGGCAGCTAGTCAAAGGCGTCTGTTCCCGGTGGAGGGGCGGTGACGGAGGGACATCGGGGCTGCTTTCACAGAGGTACTGTTTCACCCCCTGCAGGCCTGCAGGCAGGGCTTGTGGGCCAGCTGGAGGCTCAGGTTGTGCTCCTGGCTTTGGGCTCCGGCCCAGAGGGGCCCCTGTGGTTAGTCGGCCTCCTAAGAATGGCTCGAGGCCCTGTGTCCAGCTGCTGGTGACTTAGGGGCCAGGGCCTGAGTTCCTGGGGGGCACCCAGGGTCCCTGAGCCCCAGAAATGCTAACCCCTCCAGGGTCACTCCTGTCTCACTAATTGATAAAGGGTCGGGGTGGATTTCCCGAGGTCTTGGCTTCAGTTTGAGAAGTTCTTGGTTTACAGACTTTAGCCCCCGAAGGTCACATCCAAGTTATCTGGAATGTCCAGTCAGTAGATCTGCTCTGAGCCCTGCTGGGAGAGCAAAAGAAATGAGAACAAAGCTTCTCTGACACGGGCTCGGGGTGGCCCTGTTCGCTGCCGAGTCTCACTCTGTCCTCCTTTTGGAGGGGACTTTGGGGGAGAAGCCTCAGAGCAGCCCTGGGCTCTGTTCCTGCTGGGCACCCCCTTCCTCTTCCCAGCAGATACCCAGAGATGATGGCGTTCATGTCTCTGAGGGAGGTTGAAGGAAGTTGATTCCCTTTGTGGAATCGTCTCTAAGATTATATACCTCACCCATGCTCGTTGGGAAGTTTCTCCTGGGAAACTCTGAGTAATGAATTACTAAATACTTCACACAGATCTTGTCTGGCTACAAGACCTGCAATCGCTGTAATTGAACCTTTAAAGAGATTTTGTATCTAAGCGTAGGGCTAGAAATGCCCTGTCCGCTGGGGAGCAGGGGCTGGCGGATGGCGCGAGGGTCCTGGGCGGCCCTGTGGCTTATGCCCCGAGTCCGCAGGCTGCGGGAAGCTGAGACGCTAGAGGCTGGGCCTCAGGGTGGCACTGCGGCTGTGGCCCAGCCCTCAGAAGCCAGCCACGTAACCCGGCTTCTCTGTACCTCGGTTGCCTCACTTGTAAGTGGAAACAGTAACTGTCTGTTCCTCTCGCGTGGTTGCCGAGAGGCAGTTGGTGGTGAGGACCTGGGTGTGCAGGGCACTAGGCTGTGCAGGGCTGGGCGTCGTTGGCTGCGAGCTGTGAGGGAGGAACCTGGAACCCGCCCTGCTGTTAACAGAGCTGCCCGTGTCAAGCGTGTGCCCGCCGGTCCTGGAAGGGAGTGACTCTCGTGGGTGTCAACCGCATCCCATCCGGCGTGACGTCCATGGGATGGAGGGTCCCGGTTTGTGGAGCGACCACCGACGGGAGGGGCTGGGTGTTCAGCGTTGGCTGTTGTGAAAAGAAGGAAAAGTGGACGCTGTCGGGATGCCGATGGGGCCTGTAGGCTGGGGGTCGAGCAGGGCCCCGCCTCACACGAGTCTGTCCTTTTAACTAAGCAGGTGCCGGGAAAGTCCCTGCGTTTGGAAACCACTCAAGATCTTGACATGTTGTCTTTTCTTGTTCTTAAAAAGGTAACCTCTGCAAAATCAAATCTGAAGCCTGCTTTAAATACACAGGGGGAGATCCCCCGAGGGCGTCTTCCTTTTCCCCAGGCCAGGCCCGTCCACCCTTGAGACCATCCGCAGAGCACCTGTGAAGGGCCTCGCCCTCAGGTACGCCCAGGAGCCGACAGGGCCAAACGGGGGGATGGAGGGGAGGGCGGTGGTAGCAGCCAGCTGTGGGGCAGGGCTCCAGTGCACACTGGAGGGGCTTTTCCCACCTAGAGGCGTTCAAATCCACTGACTCCGCCCCACCAAAGGCCTCTGCTGGCTGGACGTTGTCCCAGACTTTCCTTGTGACCACGGGGGACCTCGGGCTGACAAGCGGGGACCCACTGGCTTTGCAGGCGACACGCCCTTCTCCAAGGTGGAGGTCAGGCCTCACCTAGGGGGTTGGGTCAAGTCCTTTAACTTGTCAAAGCCCAGAGGCTGCCGTCCCCAGCCCTGCCCCTAACCTAGTCTCCAGCTGCGCCGACAGTTCCACCTCTCAGAGTGTCAAGTTCGGGGCCATCACACGTGGGCTTCCCTGCAGATTTTGTGTATCTTTCCGGATACAGTAAGTCCCCTAACATACGCACCTTCGAGTTGCGAACTGTCAAAGGTGCGGACGTGCGTTCGCACGTCCAGTCACGTAAGTTAGTTCACGTGTCTGGCGTATGTTGTCACGTGTGTGCATCCCCTACAAGTGGCTGTGCTTTTGTGTACTTTACAGCACTGTGTAGAGTACCGTAGTACAGTGTCTTTATTTCAAGCCCAGAACCTGCGCCGTCAACGGCAGGCGTGAGTGACACTACAGCTTCCTCCGTCTCCTGTTGCTGGCGACCCTTCAGCTCTACCACCTCCCACCTCCTCTCCCTCCTCCAGTCAGTAACCCTTCCTGCCTGTTCACTCGGTGCCAGCCCCCGTGTGCCAGCTGTCGTGCTGGGCTACTGTACTTTTCAAGGTACCGTACCGCTCCTCCAGTCAGTAACTCTTCCTGCCTGTTCACTCGGTGCCAGCCCCTGTGTGCCAGCTCTTGTGCTGGGCTACTGTACTTTTCAAGGTACCGTACCGTAAGATTAAACACGTTTTCTTTATTTTCTGTTTGTTTGTTATGTATTATTTGTGTGAGAAGTATTATAAACCTATCACAGTACATAGGCTAACTCTGTTGGACTTACGAACAAATTGGACTTATGAACGTGTTCTTGGAACGAAACTCGTTCGTATGTAGGGGACTTACTGGATTAACAGGGAGTTTGCACGCTTCCCAGAAAATACCCTCCTTAGCTCCGCTGCAGTTAAACATAACCCAGACCCCACACCGTGGTCTACCAAGCTCCCTGTGGCCGTCCTGCCCTCCTGTCCACGTGGCGCACGTGATACTGTGGGCGGTCCTCTCTGTGCTGGATGGACCCCTACCCTCAGGCCCCAGCGGCAGGATTGCCCCCCCCACACACACTCTCTATTCCTGGCTCTTTGCTCTAGAGCACCCATCACCGTCTCGAACTCTCTTTTTTGTTAGTTCTTGTTAAATGTCTGCCACCCTGTGTCTTTCCTGTTCTCCACGGCATCCTCGGGGCTGAAACAGTGTTGACGGTGCCTGAGCTTAAAGGTGCTCCCAAAATAGCTGTGATTCTTGATCTTAGGGCAATGAGCTTTGTAATTGTATAGTATGTTCTTTGCTAGAAAAGGCCTATTTTGCCTAAAAAGATGCCATCCTTAATGATTTTTCTGTGGATTGAATTATTCATATAACAAATATTGGTCCAGGCAAGTCCCAGGCGCTGGGGATATAAGATACAGTCCCTGAGCCTCAGAAGCTTTTGTTCTAGGAACTCCTTCTATGTACAAACGGCAAGTATGCAGAATTCGAAAACCTCTTGAGTCTTTTATTCTCCCGTACCCTGTGCTTAAGACCCGTCCGTGACAACGCACACACATTGCGGGTGGTTTGGGGATGCAGCAGACAGTTGGAAACACAGAAGAACAGGGAGCCACAGGAGCGGCCCAGGCCAGAAGATCCGAGAGAGGAAGCGCTGACCTGACCTCTGCTCAGGCTGGACGGTCGGCTGCTCCCAGGGGGACCTGGCACATTCCTCCCTGTGCCGTTGCTAGCAGGACATTTTCCACCCATGTGTGACCGGATGGAGACGTGGGGAAGGAACGGCGTTAGGAGCTCCGTTGAGTGCATTGCATGCACACAGCCATCTACCTCGCTAGGCTGTCATTCCAGACGACTGGCACCATCCAGAAGTTACTAGCATGCATGTCTTTGGTCCCAGGTTGTCCAGCCAGTGTCCAGTAAAGTCCCACTGAATATAATTTGAGAAGACCTGATAAGAAGGGTCTCTGTTTGCCTCAGGCGGCTACACCGTCGCCCCGTCCTTGATGCTTGGTCTTGGCTTGGCCCCCAGATGCCTCACTCTCCCAGGCTCCCTCCTCCCTCACTGGCTGAGGCTTTCTGGGTTTTCCTCCTCTCCCCGGACCTCTTCTCTTCTCTACACACTGCAATGGCTGTAAGTACCATCCGCCCTCTTGCTAATCTCACACCGTCATCTCCTGCTGGCCCCTCCCTTGACCTTCAGACTGGTATCTCGATTGTTCAAGCAGCACCTTCTCTAGAAGGTCTGAGGGGCATCCCAGCCTGACCTTCTGACCTTTCCCCTTAGACCTGCTCCGTCTCACCCTCCAAGTCGCTCGCGCCGTAAGCCCTGGATCCTCCTTGGTTTCTCTCCTTCTCTCACGGCCCACATCCAGTCCAGCAGTGGATCGTTTTTGGTTTTTTCTTTTCGGTACATGGGCCTCTCACTGCTGTGGCCTCTCCCGCCGAGGAGCACAGGCTCAGCGGCCATGGCTCACGGGCCCAGCCGCTCCGCGGCATGTGGGATCTTCCCGGACCGGGGCACGAACCCGCGTCCCCTGCATCGGCAGGCGGACTCCCAACCACTGTACCACCAGGGGAGCCCAGTAGCAGTGGATCTTGACATGTCTAATTTCCCAGAAGATCCCCAGACCCCCGGCCTCTCCTCACCCCTTCCACGCCCCCCCTCCTGGCTCAGTCCACCACCAGCAGCCTCCCAGCTGGTCTCCCTGCTGCAGCGGCAGCCGTCCTGCTCAGGTCAGATCGTGTCACTGTTTTGCTCCTAAGTGCTCTGCTGGCCTCCCGGCTCGTGCAGGAAAAAGGCGTCCCTTTTCAGTCTGTACCACAGTGACATGTGCGAGCACATAAGCATTTTCAGACACGTGTGTGTTTCTTCTGTGCTTGTCCCCCTTCTGGAAGGTGGTTCCTTGAGGGCAGGGGCTGCCCCTGTCCTCACCCTCGGTGCCTGTCGGGCCCGGCCGTAGCACGTGCCCAGGGATGTCGAGGAAAGGCGTGGGGGGAGGTGTGTACTGGTCCTGGGGAGTAGCTGCGTCTCTGCAGAGAAGGCGCCGTGCCTCCTCTGCCTTTGGGCTCATGAGCTGCCTGGCGAGGGGTGTGGGTGCCACTTCCCTCTCCTTGTGCCCCCAAGCCATGTTTCTAAACCTTGACACTGTTCATTTTGGGCCCAGTGATTCTTTGTAGTAGGGGCTGTTCTATCCATTGTGCGGTGTTTAGCGGCATCCCTGTAGGACCCCTACCCACTAGACGCCAGTAGTACCTGCCCTCCGGTGTGATGACAACCAAAAGTGTCTGCAGGCATTGCCCGTTATCCCCTGGGGGCAAAGTTGCCCCTGGTTGAGAACCGCTGTTCTAAAGGGTGTCTGTTCCTTTCCTGTGAACCTTTCCTTATTTCCGTTTCCCTTAAATCCCTTGGAATTATTATCCATTTTGCATCCTGTTTGGGGGCTCTTGCCTGGGCTTGAGCCCTCATGTGAGGGATGTGAATTAGGGCCCCCGCTCTCCCACCAGCTGTTGGTCCCTGGTCCAGTCGCCAGGGACATCAGTCACCTGCTCCTGGACGGTCACCCTGCCGCCCTGGGTCCGTCCCCTGCTCGGCATCCTTGAGTGACTCCTTGTGACCCCACTGAACTGATACAATATCTTGACTGTGGTGTTCAGTGGCCTTCAGTCCTCACCCTGCCAACATTCCCAGGCTTCTCTCCTCTGCTCCTCTGTGTCCCGCTCCCCGATGTACACTTGAGCCAGGCGCCCTGCCCCCCCCTTCCTGTGGGAACCTGCCTGTCCTTCAAGGTGCGCCTCAGATGCCAGCCCCCTGCCCGCCTCTGTCAGAAATGCCCTCTCTGGCTGGGAGCTTGCAGGCTGCCGCAGTTCAGAGGTCATCTGTGTGGCCCTTTTCACACTTTGTCTTACATCGTGATCATTTGTGTTCACGTCTCATCCTCCCTACCAGGCACGTGGCTGGTTACGCTGTGTTCTCAGCAGATCTTAGGAGAGGCCCTCCGTGCAGCTGGGGCAGTGCAGGGGACCACGTCAGGGGGGTGACCGGCCTTCCTGCTGACCGGCGGGTCCCCTGAGAGTGGGGCATTCTGCAGCGGAAGGGTTGTTGTTTGCTGTGCAGTTGTTTAGACAGCGGAAGCCTTCCAGGCTTCAGGTTAGCACGGCTATGATTTTCAGGCTTGTAAAGGCCTTTGCCCTCCCTGCTTTCTGTCCCCCGTGTAGTGGAAAGCGCATGGCCTTTGGGGGCAAGTGGATGGACGTGGGTTTGAATCCCCACTCAGCCATTCACACCTGATAGACCTCACCCTGGCTGCTGAGCTTTCCTGAGCTCCCTGTTCTTCATCTTTTAAACAGGGATAATAATGGCCAATTCCTAGGGTTATTCTGAGAATCCACTGTGATGATTTGTGTGAATTAGGGCAATTCCTGCACGGAGTCAGTGTCAGCCCCCTTTTTTAACTCTCTGCTGAACAGATTGAAGGTGTCAAGGGGCCGTCACCCAGGTACTCCAGTGCCTGCTCCGAGTTTGGGCCAGAAGGGCTGAGTGTTTGTAACTTGGCTGGTTTGGGCAGTGAGGAGACAAAGGGAATCTGAAAGTTCACCTCTATGACAGCTGCTCTCACGAGGCGCTCTTGTGGGCGCACGGCTCCAGGCTCTTGGAATTTTCCTTGAAGGGCCCAACCTGAGTGGGTCCCTGGAGTAGTCCCGGCAATCAGCATCGTTACCACTCTGTAGTACTGAGAAACTAATGAGCTAGTGACGCCTAAGAAGGTTATCACCCCAGGTGGAGAAAGCTGGTCATGGGTTACCGTATTTCATCAATACTGAGACATATTGTAAAAATTTATTTTATTGCCATATAGTTGATTTACAAAGTCGTGTTCATTTCTCCTGTTCAGCAAAGTGACTCAGTTATACATATGTGTATGTATACATTCTTTTTCATATTCTTTTCCATGATGGTTTATCACAGGATATTGACTATAGCTCCCTGTGCTCTACAGTAGGACCTTGTTGTTTATCCATTCTATATATAATAGTTTGCATCTTCTAATCCCAAACTTGAAATCCATCCCTTCCCCACCCCCTCCCCCTTGGCAACCACAAGTCTGTTCTCTATGCTAAGACACATTTTAACATATCTGAGATCAGGATGCATCTTAAGGGATTCATTTGAAATTTAACATAAAGCTAGCTTAATAATCTTTTAAAATTTATTTTACTGAAGTATAGTTGATTTACAATGTTGTGTTAATTACTGCTGTACAGTAAAGTGATTCAGATATATAGATATAAATATAAATATATAAATATATATATATACACACACACACACACACACACACACACACACACACATTCCTGGGACTTCCCTGGTGGCGCAGTGGTTGAGAATCCACCTGCCAATGCAGGGGAAAACGGGTTTGAGCCCTGATCTGGGAAGACCCCACATGCCGCGGAGCAACTAAGCCCGTGCACCACAACTACTGAGCCTGCGTTCTAGAGCCCGTGAGGCACAACTGCTGAGCCCGCATGCCACAACTACTGAAGCCCACGCACCTAGAGCCCGCGCTCTGCAACAAGAGAAGCCACCGCAATGAGAAGCCCGTGCACCGCAACGAAGAGTAGCTCCCGCTCACAGCAAGTAGAGAAAGCCCACACACAGTAACGAAGACCCAAAGCAGCCAAAAAATAAATAAAATAAAATAATTTTTAAAAAATATTCTTTTCCATTAGGGTTTATCTTAGGATGTTGGATAGTTCTCTGCACTATCCAGTAGGACCTTGTTGTAGGATTCATCTTAAAATCAATGTGTTTAATTGGGAGGACTTTTCTCCATTAGTGGGATGGAATAATGGTGCATTTTAAGATAAATGCCATCTTAGATTTGGTGACATAAGTCAGTGTCATCGATCACTGTTTACTAAGATGACCTGTTGTCATTTCCTGGTGGCTGCCTTGGTGTTCCCGTGGAAATGTGCTTCTCTTGTTTGCCAAATAGAGTATTCAGTGTCACCTCCATGCTGACCATCTATTGACTAAGAGTTAGAACTGAAGTGGGAAATTCTAGGCAAAGACCAGATGTCCCACAGACCTCGGACCCGGATGCTTGAGGACAGTCGGCCCCCTGTGGTCACCTGTGAATCAGAAGTCCAGGGTCACCGCCCCTGTGTTCCCAGGGACCTTGGACAAGCCTCCCTGCCCTCATTTGTAATTTGTTTGTTGGGGTTCACAATGTACCCCCCCAATGCCTACCTCACCAAGTTGTAGAATTAAGTGAGACGATGTGTGTGAAAGTGGCTTATAACCACTGTGAGGCACTGTTCATCCCTGCAGGATGTACAGAGTGGATAGGTGACCCAGAGACTTTTTAAATCCACTGACGAGACACAGCCCCTGGTGACTCAACAGTGATTCCTACGTGGCACCTGTCCTCTCATTTCTCTATTTCTAGGAGAAATAGAGAAAACTTTGCGGAAGCTTGTCTGGTGAGGCAAAATCCTATCCCGAAGGATCAAAAGGAAGTTACATCCTATAACCAGAGTGCCGGGCTTTTTGTTTTTTCCATTTTATATTTTCCTGTCTCACTGCCTTGGCATTGGAGAGTATGTCAGAAAAAATATCATCAACATGAACACAAATGTGTTTATCATGAAAGAGGAAGTCTAATCTCTATGTGCAGTGCTTAAAAAATCAACTCCTGCAGCCCAGTAGGAGCCCGGTCCTGGCCCCAAACTCACCAGCAGTGAGAATTCCCTGGCAGTCCAGCGGTTAGGACTCGGTGCTTTCACTGCTGAGGGTTCGGGTTCAATTCCCTGGTCGGGAAACTAAGATCCCGCAAGCCACGCAGTCAAAAAATAACAAAACCAAAAACGAAACAAAACAAACAAGACAACACAAAATCACCAGCAGTGTGACCACACCCAGAGGTGCTCTTGAACCAGCCACCCAAACCTTCTTGCCCTCTGTTTCCTCATCTGTTAGAGGCCGTTGAGAGGATTAAAGGAAGCACGTGGGAAGCACTTAGCGGGGCCTTTGCCCGTGGAAAGCCGTGCCCCGCAGGTGTTCACGCTATGCTTCTGAACAGCCTCGCGAGCCACTCTTGCGCGATAGCCAGTGACTAGCTCTGCCTACATCCTCTGAGGCTGGCTTATGTCTGGAGAGAAGGGGTCACCTTGGTGTTATTTTCACATTTAGACGTGGCATCAATAAGCTACACAAACCTGTCAATTCCACAGTAATCTGACCTCAGCGACTTTGCATTTTCAGATACAGTTTGTTATACTGTAACTAAATCAGGAGAATCCCGGTCTCGACTTTGCCAGACAGCTTTGAACTGTTTTCTTTCGAGTGCGATTGTCGAGGTGCCCTGCTAATCGTCCTTAAGGAAGAGCCTTAAGTGGCATCTAGCTTTTATGGGTGCAGCCTGGGAGGCCTGCTTCTGAAGAAACGTCCTGAGCTTCCTTCCACACGCTGTTTGCATCTGGAGGCTGGGGGAAATCTTGGCGGCCTCAAAACTCATAAGCTTCATGCATTCTGCCCTCTGTTTCTTCACGTGCTGCCCTGTATTGCCGCAGCTGAATGGGGGAGGGGGTGTGTGCGCAACTTTTTCTTTTCCTTTTTTCTTTTTATTTATTTATTTATTGGCCAAACCACGCAACACGCAGGATCTTAGTCACCCGACCAGGGATCAAACCCATGCCCTCTGCAGTGGAAGCGTGGAATCTTAACCACTGGACCACCAGGGATTTCCCTTACTTTTTCTTTTTGATCAACTTTATTGAAGTATAATTTGCATACAATATAATTCATCCATTGTTCAGTGTACAGTTCAATAAATTTGGACAAACCCATGCAGCTGCCTCCCGAATCAAGATATTTCCACTCCCCTGGGAAGTCCCCTGGTCCCCTTACAGTCTCTCCACGCCGACACCCACTGCGACTCAGGCAACCACTGATCTGATCGATGTCGTTCTAGATTAGCCTTGCCTGTCCTAGAATTTCACATAAGCAGAATTATACCAGAATTCTCAGGGTTTTTGTTTCAGCTCTTCGCTCTCCGGCTTGGTTTGCTCAGCATCGTATCTGTGAGATTTTTCCATGTTGCTGAGATATTAGTGGTTCACTCCTTTTCATTGCTGGGTATATACCATGGAATTCACTTTGGATGGGCATTCAGGTTATTCTAGATTTTGGTTAGTATGACCGTCTCTGTCTTTTAATTGTTCTGTTTAGTCTATTTACATTTAGTACCATCTTTCAACTTTTTGTTTTGAAATTATTTGAGCTCTTTTTACAGAAATGTTGCAAAAAATAGTTTCGTTTCCCCAAATGTTAACATTTTTCTATAACCATAGCACAGGAAATTAACATTGCTACAGTATTAAGTACGTCACAGGTCTTCTTCCAATTTCACCAGCTTATCCCTAACGTCCTTTTCTGGCCCCCAGTCCAATACAGTCCTGAGTCTCACGTTACATTTAGTTGTCATGTTGCATCAGTCTCCTCCAGTCAGTGACACTGCCTGGTGTTTCTCTTGTCTCCCTTGACCTTGACACTTGGATGTGTACACGTGCAGACTGTCCCTCCCTCAGTTTGGGGTGCCTGGTGTCTCCTCACGAGCAGGTCGTGGTTGTACGTTTTGGGCAGGAATACTACAGAAGGGACGCTCTGTCCCCTCAGTGCATCTTCTCTGGGGTACATGATGTCGGCATTCCTACCACTGAGGGTGTTAACTTTGGATCATTTAATGCAATTTTTGTTATGGTCTGGTTAAAATCTGCCACGTTGATACTTGTTTTCCATTCATCCCCTCCCTGCTTTTTTTTGCAAGGGGCGTGTGTGTTGCCCTAGAGCTAACTGTAGCATCCTTAAATAATCAGGTCTATTTAGAGTACCTCTTCACAGAGCATACTTTGCAGATATGATGAACCTACAACAGCGTAAGTCCACTTGCCTGCTCCTAACCCTTCGTCTATTGTCATATCTTTTACTTTTACATATGTTATAAACCCCTTCTTATAGCGTTCGAACTTTTGCTTTACAAAGTCAGTTGTCCTTTAAGTATATTATTTGAAGAAAGGAAAGAGTCTTTTATACTTACATGCTTATTTACCATTTTAGGTACTCTTCATTCTTCCAGGTTTCTAGCCTTATGGGTATCCTTTAGCATTTCTTATACTGCAGGTCTGCTGATAATGAATTCCCTCACTTTCATTTACTTGAAAATGTCTCCACTTCATCTTTGTTTTGGAAGGACATTTTTGCTGGACATATTTTTTTTCAGCACTTTAAAGGTGCTGTTTCATTATGTTCTGTCCTCTGTAGTTTTAATGAGGAATCAGCTATCTTTTTCAAAGTCTTTGTTCCCTGTACATACTGTGTCTCTGCCACCCCACAGTCCCCACACTTTCAATATTTTATCTTTATGTTTCAGCAGTTTGACTGTGATGTGCCTAGGCATGGTTCTTTTTATGTTTATCCTTCTTGGGGTCTAGTGAGCTTCTTAGATCTGTGAGTTAGTGGTTTTCATCAAATTTGGGGAACTTTTGGTCATTATTTCTTCAAATATTGTTTCTGCCCCATTTTCATCCTCTTATCCTGGTACTTCCATTACGTTTATATTAGGCTGATAGATATTGTCCCTCAGGTTCCTGGAATTTAGTTCATTTTTCTTTAATCCTTTTTTTCTCTCTGTTCTTCAGATTAGATAATTTCTGTTGCTGTGTCTTAGTGTTCACTGACTCTTTCTCCAGTTTGCTGTTAAGATTATCCAGTGAATTTTTCATTTTAGTTATTGTACTTTTCCACGCTTACATTTTCACTTGGTTCTTTATATAGTCTCCATTTCTTTCCTGAGATTCCCTATCTGTTTCCACATCAAGATCAAGTTTTTATTAAAATCTTTGAACATTTTTTTAATGATTTAAATATGATTGTAATAGCTGCCTTTCTTACATTTTCACTTGGTTCTTTATATAGTCTCCATTTCTTTCCTGAGATTCCCTATCTGTTTCCACATCAAGATCAAGTTTTTATTAAAATCTTTGAACTTTTTTTTTAATGATTTAAATATGATTGTAATAGCTGCCTCGAAGTCTTTGTCAACTAAGTTCAACATCTAGACCGTGTCAAATTTTATTTATCTTAACTATTTTTTCTCACCTTTTTCCTACTTACTTATTTATGTCCAGTGATTTTTTTAATTGAATATCGGACATTGTGTTGCTATGTTTTAAAGACTCTGGATTTTGTTGTCAGTCTCTGAAATGTGTTGTCCCTTGCTCTGGCAGACAGTTAAATTCCTGGCTGCTCACTTGGTGCCAGTGTAGGTGTGGTGTGGCACTTGGTTAGTACAGATCTGTCAGCAGCACAGACTTTAACTTGGCAGGGCTCAAACCCTAACTCCGTCTTTCCTGTAGATCTTGTTAGGGCTTGGTTTGAGATTTTACCAGACTGTGTTTAGAAGAGGTCTTACTCAAGGGCAAGGTCCTTACTCCTAAGGCATATCTCAGCTGGACTCCAGGGGTGTTAACTACTACTTACTTTTTAAAGATATTGAGATATAATTCACATACCGTACAATTCACTCATTTTAAGTGTATAATTCAGTGGTCTTTAGTATGTTCACCGTGTTGAGCAACCATCATCACAGTCAATTTTAGAACATTTTCATCCCCCAGAAGAAATCCCACACGCATTAGCAATCACTTCATTTTCCCCCAACTCCCCTACCAGCCCTAGGCAAACACTGATCCACTTTCTATCACTATAGGTTTGCCTATTCTGGACTTTTCATAACAATGGGATCATGCAATATGTGGTGTTTTGCACTGGCTTCTTTCACTTAACATAATGTTCTCAAGGTTAATCCATGTTGTAGTACTTCATTTCTTTTGTGGCCTATGGATAGCCCACCTTTTATTTATCCTTTCATCAGTTGATGGATATTAAGGTTGTTTCTACTTTTTGGCTATTATGAATAACGTCGCTGTCAACATTTGTGCATGAGTTTTGGGGTGGAAATATGTTTTCGTTTCTTTGGGGCAGAGATACCAAGGAGTGAAATTTAGAATTTGGGTCATTTGGTAACTCTGTGTTTAACCCTTTGAGGAGGTGACAGACTGTTTTTCAAAGTGGCTGTACCGTTGTAATACGCCACCAGCAGTGTACGAGGGTTCTGATTTCTCCACATCTTGTCAATACTTGTTATTATCTGTCTTTTTATTATAGCCATCCTAATAATTCAGCCATGGGCTGAATTATTTCCCCCAAAATTGCCATGTTGCCGTCCTACCTCCCAGCGTGGTGATATTAGGAGGTGGGGCCATTCGGAGTCAGCTGGGATTAGATGAGGTCATGAGGGTGGGGTCCTCATGATGGGGATTAGTGCCCTGATAAGAGCAAGAGACACCAGAGCTTGCTCCTCCTCCCTCTGCCATGTGAGGACACAGTGGGAAGTGGGCCACCTGCAAACTAGGAAGAGAGTCTTCACCAGAACTCAGCCGTGTTTGCACGTTGATCTTGGACTTCCAGCCTCCAGAACTGTGAGAAAATATGTTTCTGTTGTTTAAGCCCTCATTCTATGGTATTTGGTTATGACAGACTAAGACGGGTATGAAGTATTTCACTGTGGTTTTGATCTGCATTTCCCTGATGTCTAGTGATGTGGAGCATCTTTTCATGCTTATTGGCTACTTGTAGATCTTTTTGGAGAAATGTCTATTCAGATCCTTTGTTCATTTAAAAAATTTTATTTTTTGTCTTTTAATTATTGAGTTGCGTTATTATTATACGGTAGCTTATCGGATATATGATTTGCAAATCCTTTCTCCTCTTTTGTGGGTTCCTTACTTTTGGGTGCATTGTGTCACTGAAGAAGAAATATGGTGAGTAGTTAATACAGGTCTCTGAGACATCCTGCATTAGTTATCGATAGAGAAAGTAACCTGAGCATCTTTAGAAGATCCAGTCCAGCCACGACAGATTGATAAAATAGAAATCTTCATATTATTTGGAGTACTTAATGTTGTTTTCTTAGGTAATAAGTAGGAAATCCTGTAATTGTCACTACCTGGTATCCTGAGGGTTGCAGGATCTCAGAAGCCTGGGGACTTTCCTTTGGGGCAGATGGCTGGTGCACCAAAGCCCCATTGACGGTTGGCTTGTGGAAGGAGAACGCTGGCCAAGTGAGGCACCTGCCGTTGGAGCTCGGGGGTCTTAGGGATGTTCAAACTCCACAGTCACCTGAGCTTCACGCCCTTTGTGTCTTGCACAATTTAAGAAGTTTAGAGGTGAATGAAAGCCCTCTGAAAATAAAAGTAGCCTTTTTGGAAAGGCAGCATGTATCACATGTATCATTATGTGTTGTGACCACTCTTCTCTCCCTTCTCCCAAAATACTACCCGGTGTATGCCTTTTAAATAAATGTGAATTGAAATTCATGGAGTTGTGTGTTCGTGATGCCTCTTAAGATAATTGGAGCTGATTAGAGATAACATGAAATTCTAATTGGATATTGAATATCCTGAGAAGTGTTTGTCATATTTCAGTGGCGTGACCGTCACTGGGGGTCAGGCAGCTCTCCACGCCAGGCAGTTCTTTCCGTCCACTGGCAGCCCTGTCGTTCATGGGAATCACTTTCCGAGAGCAGGTGGGGATAGGTTGATGCTTCGTATTCTAGGACAATCGATCCACTCTGCCGCATGCCCCTCTTTGTGGGGGTGAGAAGGCTTTGAGGATTAGAGGTGAGGGGGACAGTCCTGACTCGGAGGCTCTGGGTCGGGGACCAGGCTGTCCGACCTCAGGCCAGCACCTGCCTTCGTGACCGCCATGTGCCCTGCCGCTCGCCGAGGGGGTGACGTGTGAGGACACTCGTGTCCACGGAGGCCCAGGTCACAGCAGGCCCTGCCAGGCTGCTCTCGTTTTGCCACCTTGTTGCCCCGACCGCCCCATCGGGAGGGGCAGGGGGAGACCCAGGGCCTGGAAGAAGGGGTGCGGGGACTGCTCACTCTGGGGCTCAGTGGTGGCTCCCAGATTGTTTCTGTTCAGTCCTGTTTACTGAGCTTTCCGTCCACACGTGGCTCCCAGTGGTCGGGTCCTGAGGTCTCAGGACCTCTCTGGCCCCCGCTTCTCCACGTGCTGTCATTTCAGAGCCACAGGGGCCTGTGGGCACATCTCGTGTCACATCCGCCAATCCGCCCAGGCCTCCTCCTGGGTGCGTGCCCCGGGGAGAGTTTCTGCCAGCGCCATGGTAACCATACATCCCGCGCTCAGGCTCAGGATGTGGGGCGGGCACGTGAGGAGAAGTGCCTAATGAAACGAACTCACAGACCCACGAGGGTCTGCACTTGGTAGCTCTCGGCCGCCTCTGTCCGGGCTCTGCAGCCAACCGTGCTTTCTTCCCTTCAGCTCCTTTCTTCCCTTCATCTTTTTCTCGTCATCCTCTTCAACGTGGCAAGTGCAGAGTTAGCTACGCAAAATGCCAAAGACGCTGTAACCGGAGGAGTTCTTTGGAAGAGATTATTTAATTCAAGAACTATTTATTTTATTTTGTGGCAAGATGCTGTGCTAGGTTCTGCTGAAGCAGACACAGCTAAGACAGTCCTTGCCTCAAAGGAGAAACAAGAAAACCGAAAGACACATCTTACAAGGCAGAAGCATTTATTAGCTCTGATGCCTTGGGAAAGGCATCGACCTTCTCTGACCTTCAACTTCCTCATCTCTGAAGGGGGTTGAGAGCTCACCTTGCGGGGTTATTGTGAGGTTGTTTAAGAATGAGATGAGAATAGTTTCCTCGCAAATTATGTGTTTCATCTTCTCAAATGGCTCTAAGTTGTTGGAACATAAACGCTTATCGCGTTGTCTGGACTTAACCGCTCACTCAATGGAACCATCAGCTATTTCTCGAGGCCTGGGGGCTCCGTGAGAAAATTACTGAGATGCTAAGCTTGACATGAACCAAGGGTTCTTGGACTACTTTGGTTTTATGCTGTGCTTCTTTGTGGCACAGAGAGAAACACAGTGCCAATTGCCTGTGCTACAGGGCCTTTCAGACGGTCCCGTGAATTTACAACAGCCCTCCTGCTTCACAGGGGTTGTAAGAACTTTGTGTTTCAATGCTGAATCCCGGCGTCATCTTTCTGAAGACATCTTAAATTGCAGTTAAACTCAGTGTGTGTGGTACCAACAGTGGACACTGCTTGGCTGCAGTGACAACAGTATGAACAACTGTGACCGGTTCCTCTCATTCAGCGGCAATGACAGTTCTGTCACTGAAATGTGTCTGGCTGACAGCATTGAAATTTGCATTTGATTTCAGAGTTGTTAAACTGTGATAGAATGTTCTGGAGTGTCGACTTTGATGCCTGGTGGCTTCCTAGGACTGTGTGCTTTGTGAAGGACTGTGAAGGCCCAGGCACTGCTCTCCATCTTCGGAGGGGGTGCAGGGGGAGGAGGGGGTGCAGGGAAGCCTTGCTGGCTGGGAGGCTCCTTGCCCATATGGCCCCCAGCTGCCGGGTGGCTCTCTGGCCGGTGCCTCACGCAGATGTTCCCTCAGCGCCCAGGCCAGGCTCTGGCCGGCTCTCAAACATCCAAATAACGGAAACCATCTCAGAGGAGGTTGTGTTTTCAGCCAGCAGCTCTGGCTGTGGTTGGCGGTGGCTTTAACTGTCCACATGGTTACTGGAGTGGCAGGAGGCGTGGACGGCCAAAGGAGAATTGAATTCTGACTCTGACTCCCCTTCCTCCAGACTGCGAGATGCTGCGAAAGTCACCCCCGCCTTCCTTCTGGATCACACTTGCCATTTGTAACCGGGGAGGGTGGTAAATTCCGTACAAGGGGTTGAGCTTCAGAAAATGGAATAGAGGGCAAGCTCCAGCTAAAAGTGCTGTGGGAGAGCATTAGTTGTGGTCCTCTCTAGGTGATAGGGGGTCTTTTTGTTTAAGTGAAGTGTAGTTGATTTACAAAGTTGCGTTCGTTTCTAAGTGACAGTTTTAAGTGCTACTCCTTCCCCTTTCTTATTCTTATTTTCTAACATTTCTGGAAGTGAACATGTAATAAAGTAAAAGCCGAAAGTTACTTTTAACCATGCAAATGCTGATTAATTGTGATAAAAACTGTAAAGTATGTAGCGTGTCCTGGAATAGCAGCTTAGACCTGGTCTCTCTACTTGAGTGAGGTCACTTGCACCTTCTCTGTGTATTAAAAGGAAGCTTCTCATGCCGGTTCTCAGACCCACGTTAATAGTTACTGTTGGTGGTGACACGCAACTTAAATGAAAGGACAGCTTCCCTGGTCGGGGTGGGGATTGGTCTCTTTCTGCACGGGCCCTGGAGCGGTTTCCCTTCTGTGGCAGCGGGGCGGAGGGAGCCTCCTCCGTTCTCCCTGGTGGTGGAACTCCGTGTCAGCATCGTCGGCTGCCTAATTGTGCAGGGTAAGAACTTGTCGCACGTGACTCACAGGCACAAAGGCCTCCATGTGGCTTTTGATCCATGGGGCACTGCTAGCTCTCAAATTGGGCGAGAGAAAGTGGAATACTTTCCTTTCAGCGTCGAATCTGGAAGCGTAACAACTTAGCAGTTCACTGAGCTGAAAGGCTTTGTGTTCAGATAGCGGCTCCTGGAAGAAGAGCTTCGATTCGTTCAGTTACCTGATAGGTTCGCAAACATTATTGTGGGTTTTCTTAATTGTGGTAAAATGTACATACCGTAAAATTTACCGTTGTAGCTGTTTCTGAGTGTTCAGCTCTGTGACTTTGAGTACAATCCATTTGCTGTGCAGCCATCGCCACCGTCCAGCTCCAGAATGTTTTCATCTTCCCAAACTGAGACTCAGTCCCCGTTAGCTGAGTCCCATCCCTTCCCCCAGCCCATGCTAACCACCTTCCTACTTTCTGTCCCTCTGAATTTGCCAGTTCCAGGCACCTCACACGAGTGGCTCACGGTGTCTGTCCTTCTGTGCCTGGCTTGCTTCATTTAGCACAAGGTCCTCAAGGTTCATCCATGAGTCTATATATCGTTTACCTAGTCAGTCACCAATGGAACGTTATTGTTTTTAAAGTTTCTCTAGTTAAGGTCTTTAACGTTTTTAAAAAACTACCTGACAGGGCTTCCCCGGTGGCGCAGTGGTTGAGAGCCCGCCTGCCGATGCAGGGGACGCGGGTTCGTGCCCCGGTCCGGGAAGATCCCACAGGCCGCGGAGCGGCTGGGCCCGTGAGCCATGGCCGCTGAGCCTGTGCTCCGCAATGGGAGAGGCCACAGCGGTGAGAGGTCCGTGTACCGCAGAAAACAAACAAACAAACAAACAAAAAAACTACCTGACAATGTGCCTGTGTGAAGTGCCTGGATGATTCGATTCGTCTCTGGGCCTCTAGGGCAGGTGCCAGCTGATCAGTAACGGGTCGAATGAGTGAATAAACCGGCTGGGGCTTTGATTTGAATATTTCCCCGGGAGTCAGAACCCAGCTCTTCACCTGAGCCTGATATTCTAGGTAAAACTGAGCTACAGATCTGTACTTCCTGAACATCCTTCTCTGTGACATAAGGGAGGTAATCTTTGCTACTCGATTATTTGCCTGATCCTATGCTCTTTGGGCTTTTCAGGTTAAGGTTGCTGTTGAAACACTCAGGATTAGCAATAACACGTTTTCCCCCCCGCAGAACCTTTTTGTGAATTTAAGCAATTCAAAAGCCACTTCATTTGGGCTTCCCTGGTGGCGCAGTGGTTAAGAATCCGCCTGCCAACGCAGGGGACACGGGTTCGAGCCCTGGTCCGGGAAGATCCCACATGCCGCGGAGCAGCTAAGCCCATGCGCCACGCCTACTGAGCCTGCGCTCTAGAGCCCGCGAGCCACAACTACTGAGCCCGTGTGCCACAACTACTGAAGCCCACACGCCTAGAGCCCGTGCTCTGCAACAAGAGAAGCCGCCGCAATGAGAAGCCCGCGCACCGCCACGAAGAGTAGCCCCCGCTTACCACAACTAGAGAAGAAGCCTACACACGGCAGTGAAGACCCAACACAGCCAAAAAAAAAAAGCCGCTTCATTTAAAACCATTCAAGACTTGCCATGGATTTATGTTTAAAAAAAGGAAGGAAGGAAGGGAAGGAAGAAGGGAAGGAAGGAAGGAAAGAAGGAAGGAAAACAGACCCATAGTTACCTGGACAGGAAATGACGCGTGTCAAGCCTGCGTCCCCGTCCAGGGTCCTGCAGCTGCCTTCTTCTTGAACTTGGGCCACCGGCTAGTCCATCTCGTTTCCCTCTCCACTTCCTCTGTTCTTTTCTGAGACCCTAAATTACACTCTTTTCTTCTCCTATATATTTTCCTGAGTGCATCTGGTCTATTCTCTCTAGATGGGCGATTCCTGAAACTTCACCTCTGCCCAGACTTCTCCCCCAAGTCCCCTCCTGCGTCAGCTTCTCCTGGAGAACTTCGTGCATCTGGGACTGAGTGTACATTTCCTCTGCGTCCCGTCACGCTCCCCGAGCACCCCTCTTTACGCCCCCTTTTCCCCCGACATCTCCTTAATTACTCAGCAAATACTTATGGATGCTGGTTATACTCAGCGAGGGGTCCCAGGCACCCCTGGGTGCACAGTTAGCAGAAGGGAGCAGTCAGGGCTGTACTGTACAGCCTCTGACAGTTCTTTGGCCCCTGTTACCTTTGCTGTTCCATTGTGTATCACCTTCCAGGGCCTGCAGCAACAAAGCACCAGCCACAAGCTGGGGGGCTTAAAATGACAGAAGCCTATTGTCTCACAGTCCGGAGGCTGGAAGTCTGAGATCAAGGTGTCTGCAGGATTGGCTCCTCACGAGGCTGTGAGGGGGGATCTGCTCCAGCCTTCTGGCCCAGCTTCTGGTGGTTTGCAGCAATCTTTGGGGCCTTGGCTTGTAGACTCACGCTCCCATCCCCCCACCTTCGCCTGGCGCTCTCCCTGTGTCTTCACTTCGTCTTCCCCCACAACCTCTGTGCTTGTCTGTCTGTCTCCAAATTTCCCCTTTTTATAAGGACTTCAGTCATATTGGATTAGGGCCCACCCTAATGACCTCATTTTAACCTGATTACCTCTGTAAAGACCCTATTTCCAAGTAAGGTCACACAGTGAATGAGTGAATGAATGAATGAGTGAGTGTGTGAAGTTGGTTTCAGCCTACCTCTCCAACCTCTGTGCGATTATTCCCATTCAAGGGCTTTGTCCTCCGGCCAGACGTTTGGCTTCTGTTACCCTTCTAGACCTCAAGTTCGGGTTCCAGCCACCTCCCCAAGGCCCTGCTCAGCTCCACTTCCATGACGCTGTCACCTCCCCTCCTAACCCTCATGACACTTTCCTAGGCCTTTTCTGTGGCACCCTTAGCTTCAGCTTGCGTTACAGCAGTTTATCTCAGAAGCTTACTGTTAAGAAGGGTCGTACAGACGGACCGAGACCAAGATATCTGCATTTGATTCCTTGGGACGTTTTAAGAATCATGGCAGATCCCTGAGCCCCTCCCCTTAGGGATTCTGGTCCGGCAGGTCTGGGCAGGGGCCCTGGAACCTGGAGTGTTAAAAGCTCCTTCGGGAGATTCTGACGCACAGCGAGCCTTGCAAGCCCCAAATCCTTTCCAGCCTCTTTGTCCTGCTCACACAGGAGCTGAGCCACAGTGACTTCCCCAAGGGCCGTGATGGCTGGCAGAGCCATCAGTGATGTGGTTCTGTTACGTTTTCAATCAGATTTAAGCAGCTGAGGGACAGAGTCTGCATCTCCCTTGTCTCCGTTACCTACTTGGTACCCCCGGCACACCTCAGTCAAGACAGTTCACAGAAAGTGCTATTTGGTGCCTAGACCAGTGGCCATCCTGAGAGCTCCAAGGCGACAGGTACCAGTCCATCTCTCCTGACTCTTCTTTCCAGTGTCCAGCACATAATGAGATGCTCAGTTGATACTGGGTGAATGGACGAAGCATCTGGTGGGTACCAGGCACTGTGGTAGATGCTGTGCATACATCACCTGATTTCATTTCCAACCCTATGAAGTAGGTCTTAATATTCCCATTTTACAGATGAGGAAACTGAAGACCAGAAGGTAGCTTACTTGCTTAGGGTCACGTAGCGAACAGTTGATGTAACTGAGTTTTCTTTTTCTTTTCTTTCTTTTTCTTTTTTGTTTTTCTTGGCCGTGTTGGGTCTTTATTGCTGCGCCTGGGCTTTCTCTAGTTGCAGCGAGCTGGGACTAGTCTTTGCTGCGGTGCGTGGGCCTCTTCGTTGAAGTGGCTTCTCTTGTTGTGGAGCACGGGCTCTAGGCGCGTGGGCTTCAGTAGTTGTGGCTCACGGGCTCTGGAGCACAGGCTCAGTTGTCGTGGCGCGTGGGCTTAGTTGCTCCGCGGCATGTGGGATCTTCCCGGACCAGGGCTCGAACCCATGTCCCCTACATTGGCAGGCGGATTCTTAACCACTGCACCACCAGGGAAGCCGCCGATGTAACTGAGTTTTCAACCCCGGTGCTCTGTCCTCTGTGCTGCAGACTTTACGTGCTCCCAGAGCTCAGCCCCTCTCAGAAAGCTGTAGGCCCCTGCCTATATGTAGTTCAGAGGTATTTAAAAGCCCCTGATGTTTAGAATCTCAGCTTGGTTCTCAGCCCTAACTTAGCCTGGCTGCCCCATGAGCTCAGACGTGTTATAGAACATATAGTCCGCTTACCACTTGCAGGCTTGTGCGTGCATGGCTCAATGCTAGCAAGAGCTTTTACAAGTATTTCATCCTCTCTCCCTTGTTTTTTCAGTGCTGTTAAAATTCTCCTCCCTTTGCATGGCAAGAAGTGCCAGACAGGGCAAGAGTTCAGAGAGCGTCCCAGCATGAACTGTTCTAATACCAGGTTCCAAGTATAAGCTAATGGTTGAGAAACCCGAGTAGGGGGTGCACTGGCCCCGTACACCTCATCCCCCCCCCCGGATCCCCTGCGTGGCATGTGGGATCCCTCTGCCCCCGGGGCCTCGAGTGTCCGGGACTCGGTGTCTAGAGATGACAGGGTTCTGATTCTGGCCGTCAGGAATGAGAGGCAGATCTAAGGAGCCCCATCTCAGAGTTTCAGCTTTGTCATCTGAAATGTTTCTGTTATTTTTCTTCTTTCCAATACGATGTTTGACTTGGATCTCAGCCTTGAATTTATACTCCATGTAGACAAGTTCCTCGTTCCTGCGGCCTCCCTCTCGTTGCCATTGCTTCTGTGACCAATCCTTCCTGACACTGCAGCGTCACCCCACCCGATGACCCCAAGGGTACAGCGCTGAGTCCAAGGGACCCCCGCTCCCAGGAGCTTTCACAGAGTTGCCGGCCCCCCCATCCCATACCCGCCTCAGCCTGCCTCTGCCCTGCCCCTAGTTTTCAAATATGCAAATACATTTCTTTCCAATTCTCACTCATCTTCCCTTCTTTTAAACTGCCTTGGACATTATTGCTTTAACAAGCCCTCCGGTCTTGTAAATAACCCAGCTTCTTACTGACGAAGCTGGGATTACAGAGCCCATCCCAGAGGGTGCGGCAGGGGCCATGGGGGACCATGGGGGGCTTGGGGAAAGCTGGTGGTTGTTCTCTCTGAGCCAGGGCAGCAAATTGCATATCATATCTGACTACCTGGGGAGCTCAATGGAGGGGGGTAAATTCCTCAGGGGTCCTGGCCCGGGTGTCCTAGTGTCGGGTTCTGTAACATGCAGCCACTAGGACTTGGAAGCCCACTGCTGTCTGAATGATCAAATCTTCCAACACGAGGCCAACGGATACACTATAGGCAGATCTCTTTACAGTAAAATTCAAAACACTATTCAAATTCTTTTGCAGTTTAGTACTAAACTCTCGCTGATTAAATTTGACTGGAGTCTGTAGACCACGAGCTGGGTTTGAAATTTTTTTTTTTTTTTTACTGTAGTGATATGTGTTTAATGGAATCTGACCTATATTACCTCTGCCAAGAGGAATTCAGAATTACCGACTGGCGTTAGTGTGGTACAAAGAACTAAAAACTTATTCTGAGGAAATGAACAGGAGGGAGTCTCTAATGAAAGCATTGAGTCAGTAATTTTTGTGGCTTAATATTGCCACATGTAATTCCGTAGGTTCAGAAGAGATTGTCAAAGACAGGGTGTTAGAGTGGAAAGAGCAGGGGCTTAAGCATCAGGAAATTTGGACTGGTCCCTAGCTCTGTGACCTGGAAATTGACCTGATCTCCCTGTGTACCCATTTCCTCATCTGTAAAATGGATTGAGTGGGCTAGACAAGATGTTTTTGAGACAGTTCTTAATCAGGGGCCAGTCTGGAGGTCCATTCCCCTCCCCAGATATCAACTACACACATGTTTTTATTTCTTTTGCTTCAACATATGATATCAGTAGAAAAGCAGACTTCTATTTCTTAAAAAATAATAAGTTTAAAGCCACGGGACTAGATAATCACTGCCTCTAAATCTTAGTGATTCGATACGAGGTCTACCCTCAAATTGTCCACACCCCTGGATGCTACTCTCATGTTTTTAGGAAGGCTCCCTACACCACAGGTCTAAGCCTGCCAGGTTCACATGTAGGGAAGCTCATGCCCTGGGACCCTTACACCAGAGTCCAAACCAGAAGGCCCACTGGGCAGCAGGAAGGGGATTCTTATCAGTATACCGGATGTAGGCAGCAGTTTTAGAACAATCAAAAGAGACAAAGTTCTCCAACCCCATGGCTGCCAGAGCTGGACTAACAGCTGGTAGAGAGCTTTGGAAGAGAACGTGAGTGAACATTGAGCCTCTCTGGGCTTCCTCAGCTGTGTCCTGTGGAATCAAGTCCCTGTGGCTATGAAATGTGGGCCAGGAGAATTTGATGGATCAAATTGACCAGGTAATTTGAGAAGAGGCAGTGAGAACTGTGATGGTGGGATACAGTTTGCTAGTTATCAGTTTTCCCTCCTTTTGTCCCCAGCGATTCTCCCTGGTCCCTGCAGGAGGGGCCACCACCAGGGGGTCTCTCCACGCCGGGAGGGAGGGCAACGTGCTTAGTTCACCTCTCCTTGCCTCTCTTCCATTGCTTACCCCAGTCTTCTTTAAATCTGTGTTCTTTCACAAAGCAGCCCCTCACTCATGGAAGTGAGCACCTTGGTTTATAAAGCCAGGAAATTATTCCTCAGGACCAGGGAGAGAGAAAGACAAAACAAGAAGCAACAACAAACACAACAGAAGATGTAAGTGGAAGACGTGTATATTCTACATCGTTTCCATTAACAGGAAAACTCTACAGGGAGAGATTGCATCTGTGTGAAATGTGTGGTGGATTTCTTTCACATAGGGACACTCAGAAACATTACTAATGAATGATAATGATTTGTCAAGTGATTGAAACTGTTTCAGGGAAGGACCAGGGGAATGAAATATGGAGACATTTCTATATCCTGGAGGGAATTGCTAGGCAGGTCATCCAGGTGTGTTTTCCTTGGGGAGTTGTGAATTCCTTGTGTGTCCAGCTATCACTGTGTAAACATAGTTTGCTTTCTCAGAAACGTATATCATTATTACATATATCATCATCTTATGTATAGATGTACATATATATGTAGACACACGTATACATATATCCACACATATACGTACACATGTCTATAATGAAAGTGTGCTTCCTTGAGGTCACTTTGGGCAACACAAAGTATAGTCCTGAGACATTAAGAATAACCCAGAATTGGGAATTCCCTTGCAGTCCAGTGGTTAAGACTCCGCACTTCCAGTGCAGGGGCACGGGTTCAATCCCTGGTCGGGGAACTGAGATCCTGCAAGCCGTGCGGTGCGGCCAAAAAAAAAAAAAAAAAAAAGAATAACCCAGAATAATTATCCTTCATAACGTAATAATAATCATCTTAAAAACATTTTCATGAGGGTGGGGTGTAAAGAATGCATTGAAATTTACAGAACTAAAAGGAAAAGATGGGTGCCTCTTCACCTCTATGCGAGTAAACACAATCAGTGATGTACTGATGGAGACTGTATATAAGTCAAAGGAATGGGGTCGCCTAAATCCATCTTGTCTCTTCGTCTTGCCTTATTTTTTTCCCTCCTTTTCTTTTTTCTTTCCTTTCTAAGGTGGAGAAAGGTGGTGGTTGTTTGGGTAGATTATTTGTGAGATCAGGGAGAGTGAGACAAGGAAGGGAAGGTGGCCGGTCACAGCAATGACTGACTGCCATTGACAAACAAATGTCGCACGGCATGAGGACTATTGACCATAATGGCAGACTTAACTTGTCCTTGTCTCTTAGTAGCCTCTGACCCCAGACTCAGCAGACCCGGGTAAGAGGAGCAGGGCTACGCGTCGGCACTGGTGGTCTGTCCTTTGGCCACCGTTACCGGGGCCACTTGGGAGATCTCCAAGGGGATAAAAATCAAGCGCGGCCGAGGAGAGTTAATACCATTTGGTCCCCACGATCATATCATCAAAGATGTATTGAATATTTAGTGTATGCCCGGACCCAAATGGGCAAAATGGTGAAGAAACTCAGGTTCTGTTCTGCTTTGCTCACTTAGTCCACAGCTCAGCTTCACTGGCCTGCACCTGCCTCACTTTTTCCCCTGTAAAACCAGACAAAATACCAGACGTAATCCTTGCCATCAGATCCTGGAGGGCTACCAAGCCAGTTCCCCGGGGCTGCCGGATGGAGGCCGCTGGGGAGCTCAACCTGGTTAGGACACACGCCCCGGGGGCTGGAGTGGGGGATTTCCCAGCGAGCACTCATCCCCACCAGGATGGGCAAGGAGGGCTCTGCCCAGAAATGCAGGATCTGGAATTAGAAGGAGGGCTTCTGTGCCCTGAGCGCGTGAGAGAGGGCTCCCACCGCGGGCTCTGCACCCGCAGGACGTGCTCGCAGAGCTGAGGTTATTCCACTCTCTTGGTGATCGCCTGTCGTCTCTCCAGGAGATGACTTTTTCAATTAGCAAAGCTTAAGCCACAGAGCTCATCAATGGCATAAACCGAAATCATGCTTTAAAAAGATTCTTGAAATATTCTAATCACGTATGTTGTTTCCCTGACTTTGAAATGGTTACCTTGGGACAGGAACACAGCAGTTATCAGAGTGACTATTTAAAAACCTGGGTTTTTAATAGGTTTCTCACTAGCAAGGTTAGTGCAAGATTGTCTCTGTCCCATTTGTCTTCCTCAAGTAAGAGTCACCTGAGCCTGTGTGCAGAGTGTGTATCTCTCCTCCGCTTGTTCCCCGGGTGTCTGTTGAACGCCTGCTGTATCCCGAGTGCTTTCCTGAGTGCGGCGGTTACCAAAACGAAGGCAGTTCTGAGCTTCGGTCATTCGAGACCTCGCCACCGAAGCCTAGTATTTCTATCAAGTCGTAAGTTCCATAACTGCAAATTCTTCCACCCAGGGGACTTCAGAGATCCATCAGCAAGGGTGGGCAGGAGTGACCAAAGCTGAGGGCAGAAGAGAAGACACCCAAGCTTTTGGCCTGGGGGAGTCAGGAAAGGCAGGC
The DNA here is from genome assembly GCF_003031525.2 of Neophocaena asiaeorientalis asiaeorientalis. NCBI lineage: Eukaryota > Metazoa > Chordata > Mammalia > Artiodactyla > Phocoenidae > Neophocaena > Neophocaena asiaeorientalis. The sequence continues at coordinate 1,609,910 of NW_020176571.1, read as the reverse complement.
AGGTCAGCAAGATAGAGCGTTTTAGGGGAGACTGTGACAATTCATGCAAAGGTTAGTTTTTTTTTTTTTTTTTTTTGTTTTTTTTTATGTGGTATGCGGGCCCCTCACTGTCGTGGCCTCTCCCGTTGCGGAGCACAGGCTCCGGATGCGCAGGCTCAGCGGCCATGGCTCACGGGCCCAGCCGCTCCGCGGCACGTGGGATCTTCCCGGACCAGGGCACGAACCCGCGTCCCCTGCATCAGCAGGCGGACTCTCAACCACTGCGCCACCAGGGAAGCCCTGGTAATTACTGTTTTTTTCTCCTCCCACAAAGGCTGTAAGCATTGTGGGACTGGAACCAAGCTTGGTTCATTACTGTACCCTCAGCCCTTGGTACAGAGCCGGCACCGGGTAGACGCTGGATACAGACTCTCATACTGATTAGTTGAATGCCATCCAGCTGCCCATGACTGGGAGAGCCTTCTAGGGTGAGGGAGAAATGCAAAGATGTCAAGTGCTGATACTGGAGCCCCAGACAACGTGGGGACACAGAAACGGGGGGCTTCACAAAGTTCACGTGAGCCCGGCCTTGGAGGGTGAGAAGCGCTCTCCAATCAGACGGAGGAGAAGAACATTCTAGGCCTGGGGCATAGCATGCACTGGAGTTCAGGAGGATGAGGGCTGGTGGGAGGTTAGCCTCGAGGTGTGACGGGGGCCCCGACGGCTTTCAGGACCTTAGTGAGGAGCTGGGACTTTATTCTTTACCGACAGGAAGCTGGTGGAGGTGTTTAAATAGCAGTGTGATTGGTATCCCTTTTTAGAAGACATCTCGGGGGATAGAGAGGTTGTGAACCCTCCCCCCTGAAGAATGCATTGTTGGCAAGCACCCAGGTGACTCCCGTGTAAAGGTCATCCAGAGACCACACCTGGAGAAGCGGCATGTGAACCAGAGGCGGGGTGCGTGCAGGCTGGTGGCGGAGCGGGGACAGTGCCCGCACCCAGGAGCTGATGAGGGCCACGCGGCCGGCTTGGCCGGGGCGATCTCCAGACCCTTCCTCTGAGGGTTCCAGATGTGGGGCCTCGGCGATAATAACCCCACGAAGTTTTGCAGACCTGCCTTGTGTCTGCTTTAACGGTCGGGTGTGGGCGGCAAGCAGGAGCCTGCCCTCCCCAGGGACCTGGCTGGTCACAGCCCCAGGTGTTCCGCTGGGCACTTCAGTACAATTCAAGCATCGTCAAGGTCATCGAGGGGTTGATAGGAGTTTGTTGGAAAAGTTAGGGGCCTTCTTTTACAAGCGGTCTTTGATGAACTCGATAGTGTATTTCAAAAGTACTTTTAGGTCCGTCATGATAGACAGATTGCTCCTGAGCTAGATGAGAAAGCTCTGAACACACCATCTAAGTACAACACTTAGTATCAAAGCATACTCTGCTTGTCTTTCATTTGCCCTTAAAAATCTATACAAACAAATGTGAACAGACTCTGGACTCTAAGAATAATATTTCCTATGGACATATATGGACAGATAAGCAAAACCCTGAGGGAGGAAAAAGAACTTCTATGAAAATAAAAATGAAGATCCTCCACAGCTTTTTCCTCCTTTGCTCACTGGGGTCCATTCCTTCCACTTGAGATAAAAGTAGTTCAGTTTCTCAGGAGATGCTGATTAAAAGCTGAACAAAAGGAAAGTCAGGCTAGACAGGCTATCTACCTAGTAGGTACCTACCTACCTACCTACCTGTCTCTGGCCCTGAGTATTCCAGCCATGAGCACAGGTCTTTGTGCAGGACTGGGGTTAAAGGCACTTTAAATAAACACTGACAGTGGCCCTGGGACCATGTCCTCCTCCTTGTTGGTCTCCCAGCTCCCGCTCGCCCCAGAAGCCCACGTGTGAAGCTCACGCAGGATGCTCTGGGGTCCGGTGGACCCTCTCCACCCCCAGCACCGGGGTCCTTGCCCCCGGAGCTGCTGTTGGCTTCTGTCCAGCTGTGTCTGCATCGGAGCTGACGGTCCTGGGAGCCCACGGAGGTGCCTGGCAGCCTCCCGGGAGCCACGGTGAGCGGAGCGTGTGCTGGGTTTTCACACTCGCGGAGGGAGGGTGAGGGCAGGTGCCACCCTGAGGGCGGCGTCTTGGGTCCCGGGGCTCACGCTGGGCTCAAGCCCCCAACCTTCTCCCTCTGTGGGATCTTGGGGTAACGGGGTCCCGGCTGCAGGGGAGCCCCCAACCCGGGGCCTGTGCCCTGGGCTCGTGTCTACCCGGAGATGCCTGCGGAGGTGTGCCCCCCACACAGCCCAGCGGGGTTTCTGTCTACATTTCACTGGCTTCGAAGGGCAGAAGGAACCCTTAAATCACTCATTTCCTTCTCACAAACCCTTTCTCTAATAGAACGGAGTGACCAGAGAGGATGCAGGGACAACTCAAACCATCCTGGACATCAGGGACCTGGGCCGGCCTGGCCTCCCTCGAGGCTGTTTAGCTTGTGCGTCACTGGCAAAGTCCAGGCCGACCTGGCTGACCCGAGCCAGGGGCCTGGGCTGGAGGGAACTTGGCCTTGGATGGCGTGAACCTCAGCTCCGCCTCCTGGGCCGCAGCCTGGCCTTCTGCACCGAGCACTCTGGGAAGCAGGACCCCCCACTGTGTTTCCCCCTGAAACACACAGGATACACTCCTCTGGGCACCGAGAAGGGGGTCTGCAAGGAAACCCGAGCAGGGCCTCTGCCACGATCACTGCCAAATAAAACATTTACCAAGCGAAAGATAGCCTTGAGCCCACACTAATTTGTATTTTTAAAAAATCATTCATAGGGGCTTCCCTGGTGGCACAGTGGTTGAGAGTCCGCCTGCCGATGCAGGGGACGCGGGTTTGTGCCCCGGTCTGGGAAGACCCCATGTGCCGCGGAGCGGCTGGGCCCGTGAGCCATGGCCGCTGGGCCTGCGCGTCCGGAGCCTGTGCTCCACAACGGGAGAGGCCACAGCAGTGAGAGGCCTGTGTACCGCAAAAAAAAAAAACACTCATTCATAAACTCGAGCATTTAAACTATTAGTTAGGAATTAATCCAAATAAACCAGCAGGCTCCTGTGATGTGAACCCACCGTCATATGGGTTGGTCAGAAGGAATACTTGTCCGCGTTTTTATAGGCTCTTAAAGGGGTTTTAGCTCCATAACTGATAAAGCCGGGCTCAAGCGCTATCAGCCCTGCCGTGTGACTGTCAGCACCACATAGATAAACTCATCATCGTCCCAGGGAGGACCTGGAAGAGGTTCTGAAGCTGGTGACCCAGGGGGAAGTAGCCTCAGTTGCCCGATTACCGTGGACCCTCTGGGGGCCTACCTAACCCGTGCTGACAGATGGTTAATTTCAAGATCTTATACAGATCAAAAGTAAGATCATCAGCCCCAAATTGGGGACATTTGTCACCTCACCACTCTTGTCAACTCTGAAAGCTGGAGTTGGGTCCAAAAGGATACGGTCCACTGTCACGGGGCCCCTCGGGGGGGGAAGTGACATCATGTGAGGATCGAAAGGCAGCTTTGTGCCACATCCAGAGTTTTCTATTCTGGGTGATTTTTTTAAATACAGAATTTTGGGTCTTTTTTAAAAAAAAATGTTTATTCATTTGGCTGCTCTGGGTCTTAGTTGCGGTGTGCGGGATCTTCGTTGGGGCGTGCGTGATCCAGTTCCCCGACCAGGGATCGAACCTGGGCCCCCTGCATTGGGAGTGTGGACTCTTAACCACTGGACCACCAGGGAAGTCCACAGATTTTTGAAATAAAGATTTATATATCACTTTTAAGAACAGCCTTAACTAGGCAGGCATATTGTAGTAATGATAATATTTAAAAGCTTCAGTGTAGAGATGGCCAGTCGGCTGCAGGAATGGCAGCCATCACTCTCTGGCCACCACAGTCTGGATGTTTCTGGGAAGCTCCGTGGCTGTTGGGAGGTGCTGGGGATAGGCTTGTAGGGCAGGGCAGGGAAGCCCCGGGCCTCAGAGTCAGGAATGCTGTGGTCCCCGCAGGGCCTGCGGATGCTGGATTGAGGTTGTTACGCATGGAGATGGTGGTTTAGAGAATTAGGTGAGTCGGAATATGAGTGCGCCCGTAACGACGGAAAATGAGCGAACGGCAGAATTGCAGAAATATGAAGCAATCGCACAGAGACAGTTGGGGCAGGAGTGAGATGTCGCCTGGTTTATCAAGAGCAGGAGAGGAAGAGCTGAAGAAAGTACTGTGGAGAAATGAGGCTCCGCTTCTCCTGTAGTTCCCCACCCAGTGTGATCCGGAGAAGCACTGTTTCCTATCTTCTTCGGGATAGAGACGGTCCACTGTCTCTCCTGTGATGCCCTTGAATGTATCACTTCACCTTTAGGAGAAGAAGTTCATCTTCTCCTAAAGCAGGATGAAAACTGTTCATTCCCGGACTGATAACATTTCAACCTCAAGATATAATTTCCGGGCTTCCCGGGTGGCGCAGTGGTTGAGAGTCTGCCTGCTAATGCAGGGGACACGGGTTCGAGCCCTGGTCTGGGAAGATCCCACATGCCGCGGAACGGCTAGGCCCGTGAGCCACAACTACTGAGCCTGCGCGTCTGGAGCCTGTGCTCCGCAACAAGAGAGGCCGCGATGGTGAGAGGCCCGCGCACCGTGATGAAGAGTGGCCCCCGCTTGCCACAACTGGAGAAAGCCCTCGCACAGAAACGAAGACCCAACACAGCAAAAATAAATTAAATAAATTAATAAACTTCTAACCCCAACATTTAAAAAAAAAAAAAAAAAGATATAATTTCCTTTTCTCTTTAGACCTTGAACAAAACTTTCTCGTTAATTTGAAAGCCCATATTTTGAACTTCTTAATTCTAAGTATGTTCATCTTGTATTTTGAGTGGAAAATTAAGAGAGTTGGTCTTAAGTTGATTTTTAGAAACCTTTGTGATCTAGTGAGAGTCTGAAAGAGGTTTACATTCCAAAGTACTAAAAGTTTCATCTGCCCTGAGAAATCTGAGATGTGTTGCTGTCCGTATTTTATAAGATTATTGTTTCCAAATTGCTCTTTTACTCTCCCCCAAACTGGTTTTGGTAAAAAGAGTGGCTTTGAAAACAACTGATATTCTGTTCAACAGAGTATGTTAAAAGGATGGAGAAGTATAAGAATAATGACGAATACAAAATAATGGTGGTAAGCCCAGCACAGAGGTAAGCCAGCATTCTGAGTGGTGGGTGACTCAGGAAGTATATTGGGAGAGGGGGCTTTGGGACCCCTCCCCTGTAAGGCAGGCTTATCTCATGCGTTGCCCTTATTTCAGGAGCGAGGCCCCCTCAGGCTCTACTTTCGAGATGGTCCACTGTCTCCTGCGATGCCCTTAAATGTATCACTTCACCTTTCCAGAGAAGCTCATCTTCTACAGCAGGGTGAAGGTTACTCATTCCTGGAGAAAGCCGTCACGCTTTGAAAACCAGCAGAAGTGATTCAGCAAACGTGTTGTCACGATTTGGGGAGAGGACCCCACAGGGTCCACCCTGACTTGCTTTCTTTAGGGGAACTATGTGGTCCCCTCCTGTAACACCCACCAAAGGAACTATGAAGGCCAACATGAAATACTAGTATGCTATCTGCATCGTGTTTCGTGTAAGACATTAAACGTAAGAATTGTGTTTCTCTCCATCTACTTCTTGATCGTTTAGGGTCCTTCTGAGACAGAACTGCAAAATCAATGAGGCAAAACATGTCAGTAAGTCATAAATACTGACGAAAACAGGCCAGAGGTATTGTTTCGCCTTTGGTAGTTGCTTTTATTTTAGGGACTTTGAAGAAAGGACCTGAAAATTCTCACTCAGCCTGGTATTTATTTTGAAATATACGCTGACCTCTGACTTTCAGAGCCAAGCAGCCTAATCCTGGATCATCCCAGAATGAGTTTAGGAATTTGTGATCATGTCCTTTTTACTGGGGATCTGTACACATCACTAACCAGCTGGTTTAGAAGGATGAGCCGCTTCTCTTGGCTGAAATAGAAGGATGAGAACAGAGGGCCAACCTGAGATGTTCACCTTTTATCAGTTGATCTTTAATGAACATTCCTGTACGAATGACATCAGAAACGGTCCTTCCCAATGTACAGGGAAGACAAACTCCCTTCTGTAGTGTGCATTTTTAAACGATTCCAGATAGGCGGATAAAAATGGCTGGTGTCTTGTATTTTCATCCATGCTTTGCCTTAGGAGTTTCCTGGATATTTGCTCCGTGTGAGGGGAAGGGTCAATGTATATAAATAAGGAGGAGGGGATCTGACGACATTGGGAACACGACCTCTTGCCCTCCAAAGCCTGGGAAGCCCCACTGAATGCTCCCACTCCCAGCAGCGTATGGACCCTCCCCTCTGCATACAGAGTGGGGTCAGAGGTTAATGAATGAGGGCTCTCCCCACACACGGGAGCCCGCTCCATAGTGGTTTTATAAATAGGGGCTTAAACGGGGTCAGAATAGGGCCTGCATGTTGCTTCCAGACTCTCTCAATCTTCCTGAAGCGATGGTGTTCAAAGATGCCACCCTTCCACGGGGCAGGGAGAGGTGAGGCCTGGTGTGCAGAGATCTGGGTGGCTTCCCCCAGCCCCAAGCATGTCGAGCAGGACCAAATGGAAAACAAAGCGGGGGAGGGCCTCGTTGCCCCTATTCTTCTCCGTAATCCCTTAAAAAATAATTGCAGACCCAACCTCTGGCCTCCAGCACATTTTCCACTTGATTAGAGGCCTTTGTGAGGTGGGAAAGGGACCCGCAGGCCTGTACATTGTGCGAGGCCTGAAATGTCCAGCTGGGATTTTTTTCCATCAAAAGAGGATTTTAGTAAAACCGTTATCAGGGGCTTAGGGGAGCGGAGCTGCTGAGCTGCACGGCAGGCGGATTAGCACCAGCCGGCCTGTCTGGGCTCTGGGAGGCGGGAAGGTGTCGGCGGCCCCGCGAGTTCACGACAGGTGCAGAGGCAGGGGCGGCCGAGGGCACGGAGACCCCCAGGCGTGGGGTGCTCGTGGGGCTTTCCCTCCGGGCATCAGGCAGAAGGCGCCGGGTCAGGGGCTCAGGGCCTGCACAGAGGGGCCTGTCTGCTCCAGGTCGTGCCCACCGCGTGCCTGGCTCCCACCGCAGGCCAGCCTGCACCCCCGTCGTGATCTCCATTGACTCAGGGACCGGGTGGCCCGGCCGGACCACTTCAGAGGGCCAGTGATGGCCACATGGCCCCTGTATTGTGGGGAGGACGGAGCGGACAGAGGAAGGTGAGGGGTGTGTGCACGTGTGGTGCTGGCCGCCTGGCTTTGCTCACGGTGTCGGGGCCTCTGGGGCTGGGGCTGGGGACATTACCTAAAACAGAAGCTGCCTCCGTGGGGTGACTTGAGTGCTGGCCAGGACAGAGCGCAGAGGCCCGACTCCCGGGGATCGAGAGACAGAGTCCAGGCCAGGGGAGCCTCACGGCACGGGAGGTGTTACATGACAGCCCTGGGACGCTGTCGTTCTGGGTGATTTCCTCTGCAGGATGGGGAGAGTGGGTAGCACAGAACCTTTGTCCTGACGGTGACGGCCAGGAGGCTGGGCAGTAACAGCCACACTCTGGGAGTGGGGCCCATCACCTTACCGGGGGCCCAACACCCTACCGCCAACTCCTCAGGCCAGCCCGCGGACCTAGTAGTCGGAATTTTTGTCTCGTGTCCGAGTCACACAACCAGAGGAAGAAGGACTGTCTTCCTGAAAACACAAGTAGCCCAGGAACGCCGCTCCCGGAGATGGTGGCCCCAAGCACCCCTCCCAGCTCCTCCTGGGGTCCAGGCTGGGCATGCTGGCCGTTGGCCTCCCCTGCACTCACCTCACCTGGTCTCTGTTTACTGCCCTGGTCCCCTCCGTGTCCTCTTTTCTCTCCTCGGCCACCTGTTTTCTTTATCCGGGTTGTTTCCCTGAATCTGTATTCGTTCTGTGTGTCACTGACAACAGCGTATTTCAGCCTGAGAGTCCACGGAGCGGCGGGGAGGTTTTCTGGTTTCCTACGACCTTCTTGGTTGCTGGCAGGAGCAGTGATCAGCTTCGTGCCTGGGCCCTGAGTTCCAGAAGCTTCTCCTTTCTCTTCTCCCATTCTCTAACCAAAAATGACCTTTGCATCACCGTGCTGGTGGCGAGCCTCATTGGGATGGCACGGCATGGCAGGTGCAGCCGCGGGACACGGCCACCTCCACCTTCCACACTTTTATTCCACATCCGCACCTGCCCTTCAGATCCTTGCTTTCATGCCCCGAGGCCAGACGGTCGGGGCCAAGACGGCGGCGGGAGACCCCAGCCTGTCCCTCGTTGCGCGTTTTATGGAATCTGGCCAAGTTGGCTCAGAAGTTCTTTCTCCTTCATTTCTGCTTCCTGTTTCTAATGTCTGTTTTCCAGGGGAGGAATTTAGGTCTGTGAGCAACCTCACTGCCTTCTCAGGGCTCTTAATCATTCTCACTTTCATGGGCTCCTTTAGAAGTTCCTCATGTTGACAATAAAAAACTAAAAGTTGATACTCCTCAACATTTTTTAATATTTTTGTTTGTGTGTGTGTGTGTAATTTTAAAAAGCCAGCACTTTTGCTCCTCCTGTTAAAACGGATGTTTCCATGTATGAGTGTAAACTTTTTCCCAAGTTGTTCTCCCAAACTCCCCGAATATGGCAACCTAACAGGATCTGTATGAGATGGTCTTAAAGAAAAGTTAGGAGTTGATGTTTGATTCCCGCCAGCTACATCAGGGAAGCGTCCCGAAGGCGCATCTGATACCTGCTCCCAAACCGAGTGCCCGGCACCGGGGTCCCTGACTCCACCAGTCCTTTAAAATTCCATTTCATCTTCTTGGCGACGTGAGGTTGTCTCGCCAGCTCTCACTCACACCGGGAAGGTCTTTGTGGGGAGGCGACCGGGGGCACCTGCCGGAGGGCATCCGGCTCACATGCAATGCTGCCACCTGCTGACGGGTCTCGGGGCTAGCAGGCGCCGTGGATAAAGACAGTCCGTCTTTCCACGTGGAAAACATACGTGGAGTTTTGCATGAACCGTACTTTACTTTTCTGCCCCACAGCGGATCCTAAAATCGTCTTAGTGCACCTGGGGTAAAGGAAGGCACGAGGTCAGACGCCCGCCTCTGACACTGGTGTGGCCACGACGCAGGGCTGCATCCCCGCGGGGAGGGTGAATGGGTGGGAGAAGGTGGGAGAGGGTTTGCGGGGGATGGGAAGGTCGAGGAACACCGCAGCAAGAGGCGAAGATTGACTTTCCACCCCTGCCTTTCACGAGGTGCCGTGCGACCTGTCTCCTAACTTACAGAGACGCAGTTTAGCTTCCGACGCAAGCAGGGGTGAGGCTGTCACTGCGAAACCCTGTGCTCTGCCGTACTGGAGTGAATTTCCGCGGGTCCTCCTGTGATTCCCTTGAGCATTAGATCCTTGCATGTGGGGAAAAGATAGGCCAGCTGTCTTGCTATGGGTCACTGTCCTGTCGCCCTTTGACTCCGAGCACAATGGCCAGGCGTCTGGACGTCAGGGAGGCTGGGAAGGCCAGTCGTCTATCCAGTCCAGGCTCAGAAAACCCAAAGAGCTTCTCTGCCTGCTACGTCAGGAAGCTGTGCTGGGAGCTCGACAACGTTCAGGCCACAGAACCTGGCCGTACGTAGATCCCTAAAAGACGCTAAAGTTTGTGCATTCGAAATGAACTAGAAGAGCTCGAAGTTGTCACTTTAATGCTGTATTTTCATATAGTTTGCTCAAGGCACACCTACTGGCCTTTTTTCTTTTTCTTTTTGGTAGTTCATAGCAGTGGGCTTTGAAGCTTAGCTAAGGTTTAAAACACTGAGGTAAAAATGGAAGGCCCTGGTTAGTGTATCTTCCATCTAAGAAGGCTAAGAATTTGAGGGGTTTAACTGTTGCAGTTCTCCCTTATTTCACCCATCTGAGCAGTTTTGGCCTCGGTGATTTTACCGAAGATTCTAAGGAATATGAGGACTAGTTTGGGGGGTTCCTCTCTATTTAGAGGCCACTTCTCAAAAAGCAGAATGGAAGCCGGTAGCTATTCCTACACAAACGTACACAAGCGTGTGCATAAAAATGCCAGTTTGGGGTAAACCTTTCCTAAGGAAAAACACTATTACAAACAAACATTTGTAGTAAATATTTGCATCATCTTTTTAGATGAGGAAAACAATGCTTTCCAAACCATGTGGAGTAATTCCACACCATTTATAAGAAGTGAATCTGGACTGGGCTCTTTCCCCGCTGTGTCTGTGCCGCTCCTGTCGCTCTGGTCCTGATCTGGCAGGGGGTCACTGCTGGTGCCATGAGCAGGCCTGAGCCTCTGGAGGGCGGGTTACATCCCCCGGAGCGCAGGGAACAGCAGCGGTGCTGATGTGAACACACTGGACTAGACCCTTTACTCTTTCGGGACAGGAGGGATGTGGAGGTAAAACATCTGTAAAGTCAGGACGTTTTGTCCTTGAGTGATGAGAAAACACCTCGTGCTCTCACAGCTCAGTTCTCCTTTGTGACAGGCGGCCCCGGGCGTGTGGAGCTGTGACTTCTCAGCACGGAGGCCTTTGTGCCGTGTTTGTCACCGTCCATGACTGAGCAGTGCTGGAGAGCTGGCCCACGTGCTTGAGGACGACGGGACCGACTGGACCCTCACTCGTACTCGGGCCACCCGGTACCCTAAGCCCATTTACCAACTCCTCGCACTAGCTTTCCGGCTCTTGAAAAAGGAGTTTGCATGAGTAACGTACATGTCTGAGTTTGCATAAGTAATGCTTATTAAATAATAACTTTCAGCATTCGGGCGTTTACTCCAGATGAAAATAATGTGCTGTAGCTCAGCTCTCTTCAGAAGCAGGGGGTCGGGTGTTGCTTGACAACAGCTCAGGGGAGGACCCCCCGCTCCCTCCTGCTGGGGACCGGCCTCCCGGGTGATGGGTAAAGTCTGGGGTGGTCACCGGGCACAGTCTTTCACCCTCGTCAAGCCTCTTTCCCCGTTTATAAAATTAAATGTCCGGAATCCACCAGCTTTGGGGAAACACAAATCCGGAGACAGGGAGGCCAAACACGGTCGAGACTCCGTGCGTCCGCGGGCCGCATCCACATCCCGCCTGTGTGACCGGGATGCTGTCCACTCTCACAGATGAAAGCGAACGCACAGGGCATGGGGCATTTGTCCTTTACACAAAGTGGAAGAGTGATGAGATAATAAAAAACTTAAGTCTTCTTTTAAGAAAATATGTGCACTTTCCTGGGTTAACAAACAGGAGATGGAGGAATTCCACTTGGATTGTTTTGTTTGGGGGGGATGTCAACGTACCCCGTCTCGTGCCGTTACTTCTGCTCTCGTGCCGACTTCCTCTTGCCCTAAACGGGAGGAGTGGCTTTGTCCATGGTACCCAGAGCTCCAGGTGGTACAGGCAGCTCCACCAGGCCACATCAGAGCCACCCCTGCCAAAGAGGAAAAGGCTGAAACCGATCAGTTGTGGACATTTAAAGGTACAGATGTCTGGAAATACCCCTTTTCTATCCGAGACCTGAGTGTTCGCTCTTTTCCCAGCTGTGCACTCACCTTGAAGACGTTCTAAATTCTCAATAGTTGGCACTGATCCAAATATGAGGTCTCCTCTGACAACATTCACTTTTCAAAAAACTTAACTTGCTCCGTACCATTTGAGCAAAGCACCTGGACAAGATGAGACAGAGGTGTGGCCTGGGCACTGGCTCGGGACCCGATGCAGCCTTCCAATTGCCAATCCTGTGCTTTGCCCAGGACCCACATGATTTCACCAAAAGCCTCGTCCCTGACTCCTCAGGGGTCACGGTGGCACACAGTTTAGGTCTTGCCCTCTATTAAAGGGACAGAATTAACTTTTAAAAGGGGGTGATGCAGAGGGGGAAGGGCAGCAGAGGGGGCAACCACGGGTGGACTCACTGGCCCCCTGGCCGCAGCAGAGCCCTGGGAGCAGAGGAACGGTTGTCAGAAGCTGCATGAGGTCTTGGTTTTGTTTTACAAGTCTGATCTCTTAATAAGGGGGTCTTATCCTTTGGAAACCCAGTGGTCCCTGGGGGCCACTCCCCTCTCCCCTTTGCAAACTTGAGTTCAGATTCTCTAAGTCGGAAGGGAAGGGTTTTACTCGTATTGTAAGATCAGCATCTAATAACCACTGTGGGAAAGCACCTGGATTTGGGGGATAAGCCATGCTTCAGTTTACATATCGTATGTCTCCGTTTAAGGGAAGCCTCTTACCGTTAAAAAGAAACTACCGTAAAAGGAACATTGGCTTTTTCAGATCTTTGCTGCTGATTTCAATCACGAAAAGAATAATGATCGGTTTGAATTTTCTTAACTGTTTAAGGATGTACCGTAAGTTAGGCAAGCATCCTTGTCACTGCTGCCAAAGGTCGGATAAGTCAAGTGGGCCCTCCCCGCCTTAGGACGGAGGGATTGGGCAGGCAGGCGTCTATGGCAGGGAGAATTACTCAGCGACACCAGCACTCTTAGCTAGAGGCCCGTCGTGGTCTTGAGGAGGCTGCAGACGCTGTCTGAACCCCGCCGACCCCGCCGTTCACTTACACATCTTTTCAGCAGATGTTTCATGGCTTTTGCCCCACGAGTCTCGGACAAGTACGCGGAACCCTTTCCTGACTGCCACCAACACAGTTCCTCCTGAGGTTTATTGCTTCTAGATGATAAAGTTGACACTAAGTTCCTATTTTGTTTTTTCAGTTCTGAAGTTTTGGCAAATACCTGAGCCAGGTTTTTTCTGTTGTTCTAAAAATTGCCCTGAAGTGCCTCTTAACCTGTGCGCCACCCACGTATTACACATCCGCTTAGGTTCTTAGCGCTCCTGTTCTTTAAAAGCATTTCCTTCCATTCCTGTAGGTATGGTGAGGCCAAATCCACTTCTGCTCCCTTTCAAGCGGTGCCCTTGGCCTGAGCTCGTCCGTCCTGGGTTCAGACAGCCCCCACTCGCTTCTGGGAGGTCGCCTTCCTGGAAACCAAGGTGCGATCAGTAGCTGATCCTCCTCGTGGAGTGGAAGGGGCTGGACTTAGTGGCTGGCGGACTTCAGGCGACCAGTATTCTCATCTGGAAAAGAGGGTGCCTTTCAGCAGGTTGCTTTGAGGACTCGGAGAAATTTTCAAGTACCAGGCAGAGCACATCATTGGTTCTCAACCCTGATTCCTTTCTTCTGTCAAAAAAGGTTGAGGGATAAGCAGTCACCTCTGACTGGATGCAAGGAGGTTTATTCATCCTTCCCGAGACACTCAGATACATTCTAAACTATGCCCAGTTCAGGATGAGGACACCAGGCCCGTGATCTTAACTTCCAAACAGTAATTTACCAGCCCTGAGTCAAGCTTACATTTAACCTTTAAAGTAAAAACCAAGCCAAAGCAGAGAAACAGAAAACCTTGCAGTTATAGCCGGTAGGATTACTTTTTGTATTAAATGAAGGAGGTGAGCACAGAGCCCAAGACTCAGGAGGTGCCCAGATTCTTACTGACTGAATCTGCACAGCCACACGATCTCTTGGAAGAAGAAAAATAGTGTAAGAAACTCACAGCTTGTGGAAGCTTCATGTGCTGTAGAGGCAAATGCGAAATCAGAAAGCTGACCCTGATTCACAGTCTCTCCTTACTAGGGGTCACACTTTTTTTTTTTTCTTTCCAGGCAGTAAGCAGTGTAACCTAAGAGGGAAGAAAGAGATCCACACCTTCCCCAAAGGAAAGGAAGATGGGTCTGGTGTCAGGCTCCATTAGACGCACTTGTGATGGCTCTCCAAGAAGGAACAATGCAGCTTTTGTGACAGGCCCGTACGGCAAGCTTGGAAACTTTACAAAACAGTCCTACCCAAGAGAAACCTGGTTCTAGCTCTCTTCCTGGAAAGAGGTGTTGATCCAGGAAAGTTTTGTGCTGTTCTTATCGGCTCTTCCTGGGATCAGTATATTAAAAAAACAAAAACAAACAAAAAAAAACCCCCTCAAAAACAAGTAAGACAGACCTCTGCGAAACAGGAATATGAAAAACCCCACTGCTGGCGCATTTATCCACTTCCGTTTCCACAGCCCAACCACAGGGTGTCAGATGATTTAGTTATTGTCTACCAAAGGGAGCTCTTTGCTGGAATTGTTGGTATTCAGCCCCAATTCGGTCTAAGAACCCTCACCGGGGTTCGAGTGGCCGCCTTCTTAAAATGCAAATGTGCAAGAACTCCAGGCCGGCCTCCCCGCCCCCAGGAAAGTGTCCAACCCGGCGGCGCTGGCGGGGAATGCTAAGGAGGGGCCCAAGCCCCCGCCCTGCCGCACTGCTCACAGAGCCGCAGTCCGCATGACTGAGCGCCCGTAACTTTCCCAACAATGGCCCTGGCGCCCTCCCCGCCCCCTCGCAGCCTCCCCACACCCGCTCAGGGTCAAGAAACCCATCTTTCTTCCCACTTCCACATCTCAGGACGCATTTCTTGAACATCACCCCTAGATCTCATGTCCATGTGGAGAAAAACTGGCCACCCTGGTGAAACTGTGACTTTTACAAATCTGGTTTAAGAAGAAGTTTCATTTTGTTCAGTTTCTTTAAATTTCCATGTTGTTGACAGTTCAGAACCAGAAGTTATATAAATCTCCATTCCAATCACATTTCTAGCAACAAAACATGTAGATGTCAGTGGTGAACCTCATACAGGATAAATTTTTCACCATGAGCTCACACCACACAGGCTGCACGAACTCTGCATCTTATGCTTTTACTTCAGAGACACAAAACAGCACCTCCTACTGTGGCCTGGACCCAAACACACACTGCCTTAAAAATAATGCACAGATACAAGGCTTTTGTTTTTGTTTTTTCAAAAACATACTTCATATTTCCTCTTTTATTATATAAATATCAGTTTAACCTTTTACTGTAAGAATATAAACGTTTTAAGAGGATCTTTGTTATTATTTATACAAATTCACAAACAGTACAATTAATTGATAAAGGTCTCTGGGTTTCTTTTACTCCATGGTCTCGCATGTTGCTGTGGAGGATTCTAAAAAACAATAAACAAACCAAAAAAATCCAACAAAAATGTACATCCTACACAAAAGTGATTTTTTTTTTAAAGCCACAAGTCCCAACCCCCATCAAAATAAAGGCATTTACTCCTCCATTTAGAAACAGAATTTTTAAAAACCCACAAATTCCCGTTTTATTAACAGAACAGAGATAAGACATGAATTTCAGTCTCCTCCCCTTCACATTTCAGCCCCGGGGGCTCTGGAAGCTCCTCAGCTCCCAACAGGAACCCTCACTGTGTGACCTTTTCGTGGGGAAACTTGCAAGAGGGGGAGGGCAGGGCAGAATCTGCATATATAATCATCATTTTCAAGACACAGGCTGCATCTCAAACACACACAAAAAATAACAAAAAACAAAACAGTCCAACTCTCACGTCTCCCACACATTTGTGCTATAAATTAAGTCAAGATTTAGGATCACGGCTGGGCCCTCAAATCCCTATGGACAAGGAGAAAAAGGAAAGCAGAGCCAGAATGTGAAGTGGGATACACGGGGTGGATGGGGTTTGGGAAGAAGCCAAAACAAAAAAGATGTACAAATCCGATGGGCATCTTTCCAGTCCAGGCACAAAAATGTTTCAGTCTCAAAATCTCTCTCTTGTAGAATTCCAGGGCTTCAGAGAAAAAAGTAAACTAAAACGAGGTAGCCAGACACACACACACACACACACACACACACACACATATATATATATGTATATATATATATATACACACACACACATATATATATATAATTTATATATATATATAATATATAGACTATACTCAGCAGAAAAAAAGAGAGACCATGATGTCAACTTTCTTCAAAAAAATAAAAAAAGAAAGACAATACAAATGAAATGAGCGTGGGTAGCAGAGTACTGTCAAAGGACTGATGACGAGAGACTGGGATTAGTTACGAAGTGGAAGAAGGGTGAAAAGGCCGTTGTAGTTGGGTTTGCTTTTATACGTTTCGAAATAAAAACCAGATCACAGTATTCAAATGAAAGCTTAAGTGAAGGCAGACATTTTCCCCAACTCCCCGGGGCTGAAAGGACTGGTCATGGGGAGGGGAGGACGAGCCTGGGGCTCCGCGTCATCGCCCCCACCGCGTCCGCGGCGATGCTCTGGGTCTACGTGTGCGTGTCGAGTGAGCGCGGGGGCCGCGGCGGTGGCAGGAGGACGAACAGGGCGGGGCCGGGGGAGTCGGCGCTGCCGCCCTCACCTGACCTTCTCACTGTCCGTCATCTGCCAGAGGCCCAGGTTGAGTACCTTGAGGCACGGCAGCTGCGTGATGCGCTCCAGGCCGCGCTTGGTGATGCGGGTGCAGCCGTACAGGTCGATGCCGGTGAGCTGGCTCAGGTGCTCGGCGATCAGCTCCAGGCCCTTGTCCGTGATGCGTACACACTGCCCGATGTTGAGTGTGCGCAGCCCATGCATCTGCCGCACCATGCGGTTGATGCCATCGTCGCTTATGTGGCAGGAGCAGAGGGACAGGGACTTGAGGCCGTCCAGCCCCTGCGCTATGTAAGCCAGGCTCTGGTCCCCCACCTTGTCACAGAAGGACACATCCAGCCCCGAGAGGCGCAGGCTGCCCATGGCCAGATGCATGATGCCCGTGTCACTGATGTTGTCGCAGGAGCGCAGGTTAAGGCTGCGCAGGCTGCCCATGTGCGACAGGTGCAGGAGGCCTGCGTCCGAGATGCCTCCGCAGAAGCTGAGGTTGAGGAGCCTCAGGCCCGTCAGCCCCCGGGAGATGTGCTTCAGAGACAGATCCGTGAGCTTCTGGCAGTCCTGCAGCGTGAGCTGCTCCAGGCCCAGGCAGCCCTCGGCCGCGCTGCGCGTCATGCCGGCCAGGTGCCCGATGCCCACGTCCGAGAGGTGGCGGCAGCTGCGGAGATTAAGGCTCTTGAGGCGCTGCAGGCCCCAGGCGATAAGCAGGAGACCGGTGTTGGTGATGTTGCTGCAGCCGCCCAGCTCCAGCACCTCCAGGCCCTTGAGGTACTGGGCTATGCGGCCCAGGCTGCTGTCGGTGATCTGCTTGCACAGGCTCAGGTTGAGAGCGCGCAGCGAACCGATCTCCTGAACGAACGCGTGGCCCAGTCCGTTGTCGGTGAGGTTGTAGCAGCCGCTGAGGTTGAGGCTCTCGATGTTGGCCATGCCCTGGATCACGTAGCTGAGGCTGCGGCGCAGGCTCAGGATCTGCACCCGGCGGATGCCCCGGGCCTGCAGGCTGGGGAACAGCGACGGGTTGGCCCGGCGCAGGTGCAGCTTGGCCTCCACCCCCCGCCACACCGACTTGTGGTAGGCGGCGTCCCGCCAGGCCGTGCACACCTGCGCCGCGCGCCCCTTGTCGCGCACGTCCAGGTAGCCGAAGATCATGGCCAGCAGCTCGGGGAACAGGCACGAGATGTGCGTCTCCATCTTCCTCCCCGCGGCGCCGGGGAGGAGGCGCGGGCCCCGCTCCCGCCCGAGCGACGAGGCGGCTGGCCGGCCGCGCCGCGGGCCCAACGGACG
>NW_020176571.1:1590871-1592334 GCF_003031525.2 Neophocaena asiaeorientalis asiaeorientalis | reverse complement strand
GGGTTAACCCTGTGCGCGCCGGCGGGGCGCCGGCCGGGCCCGCCGCCACCGCTTCCGCCGCTTCCACCGACCTCGAGGAGCTGCCGGCCACGCCCGGCCCGCGTCTAGGCTCCGCGCCGCCGGTTCCGAGGCCTCCCCGCGCTCTCCTGGCCCAGCCTCCCGCCCGCTCCCTTTATCCTCCCGCAAGACCCTCCTCCCCGGACCGCTGCTCGGTGACCGCCCCGCTCTCCTCCCCGCCTCCGTCCCCGGGGCCCCGCCGCGCGTCTGTGCTGCCACCTCCTCGGTCCTCCCCTGTGGGCGGCTTCCCACGGTTCCTTTCTCTCCGGTCTTGTGCCCTAAACTGGGGAGAAACTCAGGACTACCTACGCGTCCCTTAGCCGAGCACGGCCTCCCCCCAGTGCGCACTCTGGATCTAGCCATTACCACTTCCTTCTAGCATGTTCCGGGTGTTTCCAGACACCGCCGCCAGTGCGCTCCCTCGGCTCCTTGTGCATCACAACTTCCTCCGCTTCCGCACTCGGCCGGCAGCCCTGGGCTGCGCCGCGTCGCCTTCGCCTGCCTCGCGCCCGGAGGGCGAAGCCTCACCTCAACCGTATCGCCACCGCTCTCTTTCCTGTCAGCCTCTTAGACGATGAAGGGCCCAGTTGTGCCGACAGTCAATGTGTTCGTATGTGCCGATACAATTTTATCTTTTGACAAAACAGAGTGACGATTGGGCTTGGTTTAAGATGCTCCAGCAAATGTCTGTTCGTTTACAAACCGTGTTCTCTGGAACCATGGAATGCTCCAGTCTAGAGCGTGGCTCCTGGGTCTTAAATGCCCACTCAGAGGACAGGGTTTCAAAAGAGATTCATATTAATTACCTTCAAACCAAGAATTTTGGAGCCAGAAAATGACCCTCTGTGTTTTTAAGGAATTTGTGGATCCACACAACAAGATGCAAGACAGCCTGGTTCAGCTATCAAAAAAGGAGAATGGTTTCATTGATTCTTGAAGAACCTGAACAAGGTTTTGACTGGCTGCCATATTCATTATATGAGGTTCCCTTTTGCCCAGGAGACCAGTAGCGGGCCAAATGCATACAGATAGGTAATAGGCGTAGTACCTTTTTAGACTGCCGCCCACCTCCCCTGTTCCGAAATCAGGAAATGCAGAAGCCAAATCCTTCAACCCACGATGCACGTGGTGCAAGGCCCAGAGATCTCTGTAACCCTCCTGGAATCATGTAGGGTTGTGTTGGTCATCTAGAGGATTCCAAATGTGCTGTGCAGTGAGTCTCAGTTCTGCGCTGCACCTGGGTTGGCACTCTTCTCCTGGGCTGGATCTAGGCCTACACTGGTCTCAGTCACTGCCGCCTGAACTTTCACCTTACGCGCTACCTGAAGTGACTTTTCCTGTTGTTCTGTGGATGTAGATGTGTTTGTGTTGATATCAAGGTCTTAATCCACAACACCTTAATCCTC
>NW_020176571.1:1585474-1590683 GCF_003031525.2 Neophocaena asiaeorientalis asiaeorientalis | reverse complement strand
CCCCCAGTGGGGTGGCGGGGGTGGGGGGTGGGGGTGGGGAGGCTGACCTGAAGAGGAGGGGCTTAGTTAGCCGTGCCCCTCCTCCAGACCCGCTGCCGCTCTCAAGTCTGAAAAGTAGTTCAGGTGTGCCCGGAAGCACTTTCTCGAGAAGCTGACCACCTGCTCCTAGCTCTCGCGAAGTTTTTTCTTGAGTTTAGTTCTAGAGTGGTATTAATTCAGGACCTTTTATGTAAGGCGTTCAAACATATATGACAAGGATTTTCAGCAATATGATTGTGTTCACGTTCAATAAACAGGAGAAGAAACATCAAGAAGTATCTTAGAAAATGCACATTAGTGGGGAAACAGAGTGGCACCAGGTGAGCTCTCTGCTGAGTCTGGGGCATGGAGGAAGTGTCTCCCCTTTCTGCAGCTCAGTTTCCTTGTGTTTCACTAGGGCAGATTGACTGGATAATCTCCAGGGATCTTCTCAACAGTTACCCTCTGGGAAACCATGAGCCTCTCTGAGCCCTGTCTCAGCCCGACATTTCGCATTGTTCCTGGTGCAACCCCGAGAACAGGGATAGTTTCACGTGCACTGGCTTCTTGGGGGTTTCAGTTTAGGCTGTGATTTAGGACACAAAAATAGGTGGAGGGAATTATGGACCAGAGACTGGTGGTCTGGAGAAGGTGTGTATCAATGCAGAGGGGCCCGTGGACAGCCCCTCGTATTTTGAGCCCAGGTCGAGACTTTTGTATATGATTCAGCAGCTTGCAACCGAGGTGAAGTTTTTTTCTGAATGAGTTCTGAACTTCTGTTTAGAAGCAGAGGTGATAGCCCTGTGTACAGAGTCTCTAGAACTTTACCAAGAATTTTAAAGACACTGTTTTTTTAGATAGGGTGTGTTTTCCATCTGGGTGGGGCCTGGGAAAATTGTGAGGCCCAACCCAAAGATCAGGCTTACTCAAGGATGTATGCTTCCTGGGACTTCCCTGATGGCGCAGTGGTTGGGACTCCACGCTCCCCATGCAGGGGGCCTGGGTTCAATCCCTGGTCAGGGAACTAGATCCCACATGCATGTCGCAACTAAGAGTTCTCATGCCACAGCTAGGGAGCCCGCATGTCTCAACTAAGTTGAGCCCGCGAGCCACAGCTGAGACCTGACACAACCAAATAAATAAATATTAAAAAAAAAAAAGGATGTATGCTTCCTGACACAGAGAGGCAGGAAAGATCAGAAGAGATCCGTAGCTTTTAAACTCCTCATTCAAAAATATATGTGTCCAGGGCTTCCCTGGTGGTACAGTGGTTAATAAAAAAAAAAGAATGTAGGTGTCCAGAAACAGTGACCCAGAGGCTAGCTGGTGGGCGTTGGATCAAAGGAGTTAAAACATGTTGTGTGTGCTTTATGTTAACTCTAATGTATCCATGGCACAATGGATGCCTCGCAGTAGGCGCTCTGTAAATGCGGTTGAACTGAAGTGAATGAGAACGGTAACAGTTATATAATCTCTTTACAAAAGACTTCATACATGTCAAAACTTTTCTGGACCACCAGTAGCAATGGATATCTGAGGTTTATAAGATCGTGCCTTTCCAACTACTTCCCCACTTCAAGGCAACATTCTCTCTATTCCTAAGTAATTCTAAGCAGGAGAGTATCCTGGGGCACCTCTTGATTAGAGAAAAGGTAAGACATAGTGAGGACTTGATTCACTGAGTGCAAGGAGAAGATTTAACCAGCAACAGCAACAGGACAACCTCACTGAGTAATGCGGAAAGGACTTGAACAGACAGTTCTCTAGAGAAGGCATACAGATGGTCAACAAGCAGGGGAAAGGATGCTCGACATTAAGCATTAGGGAGATGCTAATCAAAACCACAATAAGATATGATCTCATACCCGTTAGGATGGCCACGATGAATAAAACAGAAAATAACAAGTGTTGGCGAGGAGGTAGAGATATTGGAGCCCTGGCGTGCTGTTGGTGGGCATGTGAAGTGGTACGGCTGCTGTGGGAAACAGTATGGAGGCTCCTCAAAAACTTAAAAATAGAACTACCTTATGATCCAGCAATTCCACTTCTGGGCATATACCAAAAATAAATAAAAGCGGAGTCTAGACGCACCATTTGTACACCCAAGTTCATAGCATTGTCTGCAACAGCCAGAAGGTAGGAGCAACCCAAGTGTCCCTCACAGATCATGGATAGACACAAGGCGGTCTCTCCATACGACAGAATATTATTCAGCCTTTAAAAAGGAAGGAACTCCTGTCACACCACAGCATGGAGGGAGCTTGAAGACACCATGCTGAGTGACGTACGCCACTCACAGAGACAAATACTGTATTATTTCGCTTCTATGAGGCATGTAGAATAGTCAGAATCACAGAAACAGAAAGGAGAAGGGTGGCTGCCAGAGGCTGAGGGAGGGGAGCTGTTTTGGGGCACAGAGTTTCAGTTCTGCGAGATGAACAAGTTCTGGAAATTTGTCGCACAATGTAAATGTACTTAACACTATTGAATTGTATACTTTAAAATGGCTAAGGTGGTAAGTTTTACGTTATATATATTTTACCACAATTAAAAATGAAAAGAGGGGCTTCCCTGGTGGCACAGTGGTTGAGAGTCCGCCTGCCGATGCAGGGGACATGGGTTCGTGCCCCGGTCCGCGAAGATCCCACATGCCGCGGAGCGGCTGGGCCCGTGAGCCATGGCTGCTGAGCTTGCGTGTCCGGAGCCTGTGCTCTGCAACGGGAGAGGCCACAGCAGTGAGAGGCCCGTGTACCGCTTAAAGAAAAAGAAAAAAAAAAAAAAGAAAAGATTTAAACAGAACCAACATTGTGAAATGAAGACGTAAATAAATAGGAAAAATAGGTGAAAATTGTCCTCACGTCAGCAAATTGCTGGAACACCCCGAAATATTTGTTTACTCTCTCCCAAATGATTCGTTCATTGTATCCTGTAAACAAGGGCTTTATCCACCCCAATAAAAACAAGGGCTTGAGGCCTGGGTAGCTGGGGCCCTCTCCTGAGGCTGACTGTGCCCTTTCATGTACAAACTGGAAAAACTCATGGGAAAGAGATGGGGTGCTATTAATAATCACCCCCGGATGAACGGACACCGCTTCCTTTTACACTGGAAATGCGGCTGCATTTGAAAAATGTTGTTTGCAACTTTTGAGTGTTAACTGTAACATATATTTTCTTTTTTAAAATATTTATTTTATTTTTTTTTCCCCTGCATTGGCAGGCAGATTCTTAACCACTGCGCCACCAGGGAAGCCTAACATATATCTTCATATTTTCAGGCGCCCGACCAAAGGATTAGAAATACTTCGATCAAATAACCCCAAGTATCAGTTGTTATTAACAAACACCTTTGGTACTTGTTACCAACCAGGTAGCTATGACAACCCTAAAATAAAACAAGCCATATTGTAAATGTAGCCATTTCCAAGCACTGAACGCTTGGGAAGGTGGGTTTTCAATCATGTGGTCGTTCAGGAAATGTTCCTACAGCTGGTGTGCACGGCTCTGTGCCCTGGAGTATAGACAAAGATGCAGAGGGTATGTCTGCTTCTTAGGACTCAGGACCCAGCAACGCGCTACAAAATAGTTTCCATATTATCAGTGGGGTAAGTGCCAATGGAGTGATGGTTATAAATAAAATGTTCTCAGTTTAGAGGACCAGTACAGAGAAGCCTCGAATTTGAATAGTGTTGATGAGAGGAAAGTCATTACATAGGGTGGAAATTTATTTAGAGAACAGGCTGGCTTTACCTTACTAGTTTAGGAAAAAATAAGAATGCCATAATAGCAAACATACATTGTCATACATTGTTCTGGTTCTTCAGTATTGAAGAATATTGAAAATTTCCTTTTCAGGGAATTCCCTGGCGGCCCGGTGGTTAGGACTCTGCATTCTTACTGCTGAGGGCCCGGGTTCAACCCCTGGTCGGGGAACCAAGATCCCACAAGCCATGCGACGTGGCCCCCCCAAAAGAGTCACCTTTTCAAAGAAGTCTTAGCTTTTTCTCTTTATTCTCTTTCAAGAATAAGAAACTTTATTTTAACTGTTGTCTATCTGGAACTGGAATTTGGCATCTGAAGTCAGAAATTCTTAGTTCATGGTTTGGACTTTGCTACTGCTTTTAGAACAGAGATTGCCTTGGGAAAAAATTACTTTAAATCAGCTGTCTTTCTCCTCGTTTTGCCCGACAATAGAGCTTAGTGCCTCACACCCTGGGGGCAGTGAGAGGGGACCACTGAGACATTGACTGACTCCTGGGACGGCCCAGGTCCGAGGGGGGCTCCCCTAGGTGCCCGTGACTCGAGGCCCCTTGACACAGGGCTGTTCCCCAGGCTGTGTCCTGAGGAGTTAAGTGTCCCCCAGACTTGCAGCCCAAGTTGTGCGGTGGAGTCCCGGCTCTTCCATTATGCCTGCGTGCCCTCTGGCAGGGTGGCTTCAGCGCTTTGAGCTTCAATTTCCTCATCTATAAAGTGAAAAGTCACTCCTGGTCACAGAACTGTGGTGACAACTCATTGAGAAAAACCACGCAGGGGAAAGGGAGGGCCCTCGGGGGAACCTGGCCTTTAGGAGGGAGCTAATAAACACTGTTGTTTTTTTCTTTTATAAATGAACCATCAAAAAAAGCCCCACGTGGATGTGCCCCCAAATTATACAGATACATCCTTACTGAAAGTTAAACATTTAAAAAATGTTATTTCCTGTTTTTAAGAAATGCGCAGGTTAAAGGAGCAGAAACAGCAAACTCGCAAGAGCGTGAGAGATGGTCCCTCACGTCGGGGGAGCCCCCTGTCTCTGTGCCCCTCATTCTCTCCTCCCTGAGTCGGAAAGAGTCATGCTCCATTCAGAAAAGCAAGAGACAGTCCCAGACTCGGAGTCTGCCAGACACACATCCATCCTTTTTCCTCCGACCTAGGTTTTCATCACCAACTCTCATGCTCTCTTGGGCTTCTCCGACTTGCATGTGTATCAGAGTAACTTCGAAGGTCTCTGAGTCAGATGTCTGGGGGTGGGGGGGGTGCCGAGAATTTGCACATCCAGTGGGTTTCCCAGGTACTGCTGGAATCTCCCACCTCCTGGTTTTCCTTCTCCTGATTTAAAACTTCTGTGAAATTATACTTCTTGAAGTCTCTCCTTTTTTAGTAAAACACAATATTTAAAATAATTATGTCCCCTCCCCCCCCCCCATATTTTTGC
>NW_020176571.1:1565099-1585382 GCF_003031525.2 Neophocaena asiaeorientalis asiaeorientalis | reverse complement strand
CTTTTGCCTTTGAGTCTCTGGTGTGAAGTCCGAAGTTTTCCCCGTGAGGTAGTGATAGAACGTGGGTTTTTAGTCAGACAGATTTGGGGTCAAAACCTTGACTTCATCACTTACCAGCTCTGTGACTTTGGACGAGCCATTTCATCACTTGGAGACTCGGTTTTCTCGTCTGTAAAGTAGGACTAGTGATGTTCTTATCTTGGGAGCTTTGTGAGGGTTGAACGGGATAATGCACGGAACCTCCGAGTACGGCTCCTGGCCATCGGCAAAATAGCTGATTTTTTTTTTTTTTCTCTTTTTGGCTGCACCACGCAGCATGCAGAATCTTAGCTCCGCAGCCAGGGATCAAACCCAGGCCCCTTGCAGTGGAAGCGGGGAGTCTTAGCCACTGGACCGCCAGGGAAGTCCCCAGAATACCAGCTATGTATCGCACATTTATTATGTGTTAGACATTCTTTGACGGTCTTTACGAGTATGACTCAGGTCTTCCTCCCATAGATCCACCTACGTGACTGTGAAGTAGGTTCCATTACTACCTCTGTTTCCTGGTGGGGAAACCACGGCACAGAGGTAAGTGCTCAAGACCATCCGGCCCACAGAACCGGGATTTCAACGCCATGGTCTAGACCTAGAGCCACTTTCTAAATCACTGCTTCGCTGCCCTGAGGTGCATGTTAAGTTTGTCACCGCAGCTGGCTAGGGCGCAGTTGCTGTAAGACACCAAACAAGGAGTGGCCGTGAAAGCAGCAGCTGCTGGTGGCCGAGATGCTGACCCGCCATGAACAGTAACGGGCCATGACGAGGGGTGGCTTCCGTGTGCAACACCTAAGGCCCTGGTTGGTAGACGGCCAAAGTGGGTCTGTGTGTGTGTATGAGACACAGAGACCGCAAGGGCGGAGCCTGCGGGCACCACTGTGAGTGTGCTCACTGGGGTGACGTGTTCACGCCTGGCTCCATCTCCGGGCCTCCAGCGGGACGCCTGGCCGCCTCTGGCCTCACTCAGGCCCCAGGAAGCCGCTTGTGTGTAATTATGTCACCCTCTAGTGGTTACTTCCGTATTAGCCCTTTATCCGAGGAACAGCCCCTTCCTCTAGGTGCAGGTGACCTCTGGGTGAGCAGACCCTCAGGGAACTTGGGGGGGCTGCAGGGGGGCAGTGCTGGGAAAAGAGGAGTGTGGCCAAGAGCAAGGAGAGAAGGGCAGGATCAGAAGAGGGCAAAGTGCTCTGGGAATAAGGATTAGTTTACTCCTGCAGAGAAGGCGGAGGTGGGAAAGGCAGAACATCTGGAGAGAGGAGGGGCTCCCACGCATCAGGTTTTTTAACCTTTTATTTTTAATGGAGGTGTAGTTGATTTACAATGTCGTTTCAGATGTACAGCAAAGTGATTCAGCTATATGTACATACACACATATCTATGTATATACGTACACATATATGTACACAATATGTATCTATTCTTTTTCAGATTCTTTTCCATTACAGGTTATTACAGGACATTGGATGTAGTTCCCTGTGCCATAGAGCAGGTCTCTGTTGTTTATCTGTTTTATACATAGTAGTGTGTATCTGTTCATCCCAAGCTCCTAATTTATCCTCCCCCCACCCCCTCTGGTAACCCTATGTTTGTTTTCTGTGTCTGTGAGTCTATTTCCACAGCAACATGGATGGACCTAGAGGTTATCATATTAAGTGAAGTAAGTCAGAAAGAGAAAGACAAATATTGTATGATATCACTTATATGTGGAATCTAAAAAAATGATATAAATGAACTTATTTACAGAAACAGAGCATGCATCCATCTTTACCGAGCGCTGTTTCTTGTTTGTGAGCGTGGGTGCTGCACCCCGGGCTCTCTGGGGAGCTTCAGTGCAGAGGGCTGGTGGGGTTGGAGAAGAGCTATTTTTAACCAGTTTCAGTTCTCTTTTCCAAGGGAAGTAGGCATAGGCCGTGGGACTCACAAGGGCTGAGTAAATTCCGAACTCTCACCACCTGGGTGGACAGCTGGCTTGACTTCTTCTCCCCGGCCTGAGGCTATGTTCTCTCTGCCGGGAAAGGTCACTTTTGTCGGGATCTTCGTAGGTCTGTCATATCTTGATAAATATTTCAAAGGCAGGGAGGGGATTAAGATCCATCCTACTCAGAACTGCTTTGTAAACTCCATATCGGGCCTGGGACTCTGCTGTCTGCAGCCTTACGGGGCCGGAGTTTGAAGGTTATTCCCTGCTGGAAGGGTGCTGGCACTGACCCAGGCTTTGCTGGAAAAAAGCCCTATTTGGATGAACCAGAGCATTTACATTTCTTACATCATGTCAGACCCAGAGGAGGACTAAGGGTCGGCCCTGATGCCGAGTTCACAGCCAGGTCCCCTTTTCTGCCAAGAGGATGGGGTTAAATGTTTTAAAAAAGACAGCCAGAAACTCAAGGGATACAAAAGCAAAAATCTCACCTTGCTGGTGTTAACCCTTCACACCCCAGAGAAGATAGTTGGAGATCAAAATCCCATCTTTACATCATGGGATCCGCAGCTTTCGTGATTGCCAGTCGTTCCCAAAGAGGCCGCTAACTCCAAGCATGGCTTCCCCCCTGTGTCAAGGCATGAACACAGCACGGAAACCCTGTCCACACTGTCCCTAAAGCTGGAAAAATTTGTCTTAGCTCTGAACTCAGTGAGGTTCTTTGTTTGTTGTTTGCTGTTTATTTTTAAACAGTACTGTTTAAACGTACTGTTTAAAGCCGAAAAGTTCAGGTAACTCTTTCAAGTTGTCCATGCCTGCTGTGGACCATCAAGAATTCCTTGATTGGGCTTCCCTGGCGGCGCAGTGGTTGGGAGTCCGCCTGCCGATGCGGGGGACGCAGGTTCGTGCCCTGGTCCGGGAAGATCCCACATGCTGCGGAGCGGCTGGGCCCGTGAGCCATGGCCGCTGAGCCTGCGCGTCCGGAGCCTGTGCTCCGCAACGGGAGAGGCCACAACAGTGAGAGGCCCGCGTACCGCAAAAAAAAAAAAAGAATTCCTTGATTTAGTTGGTTGCGGGGACTAAAGCCGTCAGCATTTGGGAAGAAGAGGGAAACCTAGAGATTGGACGATTCTTCCCTTTGAAGCTTCAAAGGCGCCGCGAGGACGTGTGAGGACAGCGCCGGGTTTTACAAGTGGAGAAAACAAGGCGGAAAATGAGAAGTGACCTTCTCAAAGTCATGGGGTCTTTCCTGGGCCCGCACAGCTTCTGGGAACCCCGCACGCAGGCTTGCCTTTGTACGATGTTTCAGTAAAACTCTGTGCGTCTGGAAGGATAATCAGACGTGGGCAGAAGTCCACAGACACGGGCTCACTTGTGGCACTAAGTGATGGGGATGCTAATTGACAAACCGCAGCAGGCGAGGAAAAGCAGCCACTCCAAACAGAGTGACGGTGGGAGCGGCTGTTAAAAGTGCTGGGTGGAGGGCGGAAAAATAAAGAAATAAGAAATAAATTATAAAGTATCTTAAAAGAAAAAGTGCTGTGGGGAAACGGGAATCCCCACCTTTGGGATCCCCTTTTTGCCTGGTTCTCCATTCTCCCAATTTTATATATAGATGTTAAAAGTTTGACATACTTTGAAAAATAATACGTAAGCTAAGAAGCTGTCCTAGCAGGCAGAGCGGAAGTGAGTGAGCTGCGCTGTGACCTCAGCAGCGCCTGTGCGGTGCTTCACGTTAGAAACGGCCCGTCTGCTTCCTTAGGCTACTACGCGCCCATCATAATGTTCCATATAAACGTAGCATTTACTACAAACACCCTGTAAGGGATCTACACCGACGGAACGCCGTGGCTACTATGTGAATTCATATGCTAATATTTTTCTGTGTTCTATAGTATAAGATAGGAAGTGCTTAAGATTTGAGCATTTGTTAATCCTTAACCACCATAAGGAATCTCATGGTTGAAGAGGGGAGGGAACAAATTAGAGGTATGGGATTAACAAACGACTATATATTGATTAGCCAAAGAATTTGTCTGGGTTTTTCTGGAACATCTTATGGAAAAACCCGAACGAACTTTTTGGCCAAACCAACATAAACTAGAGAAGCAACAAGGATATATTGTACGGCACAGGGAATTATACCCATTATCTTGTAATAACGTATAGTAGAGTATAATCTGCAAAAATACTCAGTCATTATACCGTACACCTGAAACTAACGCAATATTGTAAATCAACTATACTTCAATTTGAAACAAAAAAAACAACAAAGAATCCCGTGGTTTAAATTAGATCATCTTAAATTATCCTTGGCTCTGGGAGAGAGCCGGTGTTCCATTCTGATGCATGGATCGTGTTCCACACTGAGGGTGGGAGGTGTTTGTTCTGTTTTGCTTTGCTTTTTTTTTTCCGCCTCCCCGGCCACGATGTATGACTTGGTCTTGTGGGAACTTAGTTCTGCGACCAGGGATCAAACCCAGGCCCCCAGCAGTGAGAGTGCTGAGTCCTAACCACTGGACCGCCAGGGAATTCTCTGTTTTGTTTTTCCTTAAAAACAATTTTTTTTTATTCTGTTCATTTAAATTCTAAGACAAAGCTGGAAAAGGGAGAGTTGAAGACCTGAAAATAATATCTTCTGTCATTTGCTATTCTCCCAGGAAAAGCAATGGCTCGCAAAAAATTTTTAAAAATAAAAGGCTGGAGGGATTAAGTCTGCGGTGTTCTACGAGAGAAAGCACCCAGATTCTATCTGAAAGTTGAGCTGCTTCACACCCCTTTCTAAACAGGAAGGATGCAAATACATGGCAGCATTAGTTGGGAGCCTGAATGTTTTCTTAAACATTTCTTAGATGTTAGGGATCCTGAAACATTAAACAAGCAGAGTATCCCATCCTGGGTGAGTGCCCGTCAGGAGAATGTTTCCTAGCTCCTGCTTGAGTGGACCTACCCCACTCCCTCCCCTCCCAAAAAAAGAGTAAACTATCTCTAAACATCAACATCAAATCAGCAACAGCAATAAAACAACTTTAAAAAGGCGTATCAGAGATCCAGCAGATTCTATTCTGCATTTTTCTGTAGCATATACCAGTTTGGTTCGCTTCGTGGTTAGATGCACCTGGATCGGGGTGGTGGTTTCATGGGCGGAGACAAATGTCAATATTCATCAAGCTGTGTATTTAAGATCTGTGTATTTTACTCTATGTATAGTCTGTTTCAGTTTTTGTTTTTTTAAAGCTGTTTGTTTGTTTAAGTCAGAGGGGGCGTAACAGGTCAAGGGAGGTTTACTTCTCTGCGTACAAACAATCACAACTTCTGTTTGTTCAACGGGCCAGTCAAACAGGTAGAGATTCTGCGGCAGCCGGAATTGAAAAGGGCCGGGCACTTTGCCTTAACCCTAACCCGCAGCCCTGCGGCCACCCTTGCCCAGTAACTGCCACACCCTCCCTGGACCTTTCTGGCCTGGCTGCACTTGCTCAACTAGGGCAGGGAGTTTGTCTTTCTGCTCAGCCACATCCCGAAGCCCCTGGCACAGTGTATGCAGTTGGCACTCGATAAATACTCTTTCAGTCTGATCACTTCTCTTTGGTTAATCTGTGTTGCGGGTGGGGAGTAGAGTGAGAGAGACAGGGAGAAGGAAGCTGTTTTTTAAAGCCTAGATCAGAGACTCTGTGTCATGGGCAGCACCCCGGGACTGGCCAGGAAGTGGGACAGAGAACGCACAGACCTTTTTAGGTCTGCCTCCATCTTTGAGGATGTTTCCTTAATGTTGGAAAAATACAGTCATTTCATCGTTGCCATACCGTGCTCCACGCTGTTCCCTATGGAGCCCAGTCGGGTCACATTATACTTGCTGGGTTCTGCTGTGCGGTTTTCCATTGTCATTTTGGTTGTCGATACTGGCTTTTCAGGTTGGGTCTGTGGTTTCTCTTGACACAAACACGAGTACCTTTTATCACTGAGATTTTCCTAGGGGTCCGGCCATTTTAAGCTGGAAATTTTCATCGGGATTCGTGTTCACATTCCTGTGGGTGAAAAACACAAGCCTTTCTGCGGGGCAGGGGATGCAGCCGCTCTGTGCCACAAGGAGGACAAGGGCACCACGGGAAAGCCGTGACACACGTCAGAGCGCCAGACCCAGCTGGCCTGCCGGTCCCTGACACCCCACATGGTGGCATCTGCAAGGGTGAGGCCCTTTGCAGAGGAGCAAGAAGGCCCCTGCCTATGTGTCCTGGACTTGAACTTGGGGGCACTGGCTACTGGGCGTGAGACCCATCTAATGAGGGTCCTCATTAGAAGTTTCCTCTCTTTTAAATCTGCTTTTTTACTGAGGTATAACCGACATATAAAATAGGAACCTTGTCACAAATTTGCATCACCCTTGCTGAGGCCATGCTAGTACCTAAGGTACGTACAGAAGATATAGATCTTCTCTGTGTCTTTCCAATTTTAGTAGATCTGCTGCTGCGGCGGTGGTGGGCACTTCAATCCGTTTTTGTAAACGAAAGTTCTAACTGCTTTTGAAACCCACAGTCTTGTTTTATTTTGCTGGTGGAACCCAGCGGGTGATGTTGGGACAGGGCTGTGGCCACAGAGCATGGTTAGCTTGGGGAAAGCAGCAGAGCCAAAAAATGCCCCCTGATTCAACACTTCCGCCCTCTGAGTGACTTCAGCCCATATCCAGTTACAGAGTCACAGGGTTTCTTTGGCAAAAACACGTTTTTGGGCTAGAGTCCGCCAGGCAAAGCCAGTGTCACTTGGCTAGTGGAGTTTGGGGACCTATCTGCCTCACACACGATTAGAGGCATTGTTTGTTCAGGGCTTCTCTGTAGAATGTTTATTCATGGAGAAGGAGACAGAAGCTCCAGCAGCCCAACTGGCTTTCCAGATCCTGGGTGGAATTTGTAACCCTGTTTTTCTCTTTCGTTGGATGTGGCTGTCACAGAAAGAGAATAAATATGGACCCCCGCTCACCGCCGATGCTGTGCTTCCATTGCATTTAACACATAATGAAAGTCAGGTGTGTGTTCAGAGATACAGAGCTGAACCAAGGCGAGGAGTCCTACACTTCTGTCCCCAGAGCTGGTGACAGTTCTGGGCAGGATCCTCTGGCCTCCCTCCGTTGGCCGCTGGCTGAAAGATGTGGTCCTGCTGAGGTGTTCTCGTCTTAAAACTAAATGACATATGAAAGAGGAAATACAAATGCCCAAGAATCATCTAAACGCGTCTGCCCTTGTGAATAATCAAAGAAATGCAGTTTAAAACGAAATAGTACTTTTAAAAATAAATTTATTTATCTATTTATTTATTTATTTTTGGCTGTGTTGGGTCTTCGTTGCTGCACACGGGCTTTCTCTAGCTGCAGCGAGCGGGGGCTACTCTTCGTTGCGGTGCGTGAGCTTCTCATCGCGGTGGCTTCTCGTTGCGGAGCACGGGCTCTAGGCGTGCGGGCTTCAGTAGTTGTGGCATGCGGGCTCAGTAGTTGTGGTTTGCGGGCTCAGTAGTTGTGGCTCGCAGGCTCTAGACTGCAGGCTCAGCAGTTGTGACGCACGGGCTCTAGAGTGCAGGCTCAGTAGCTGTGGCGCACGGGCTTAGTTGCTCCGCGGCATGTGGGATCTTCCCAGACCAGGGCTCGAAACTGTGTCCCCTGCCTTGGCAGGCAGATTCTTAACCACTGCGCCACCAGGGAAGCCCAAAATGAGATAATATTTTTTACCTATCACAAGATGAGATTTTTTTTTAAATGACACTATCCAATCATCTTAATTAACTTTTATTATTCAGAACTAAAAATTACTTCAGTGTTTGTTTGTTTGTTTTGCGGTACGCGGGCCTCTCACTGTCGCGGCCTCTCCCATTGCGGAGCACAGGCTCCGGACAAAAAGGCTCAGCGGCCACGGCTCACGGGCCTAGCCGCTCCGTGGCATGTGGGATCCTCCCTGACTGGGGCATGAACCCGTGTCCCCCGCATCGGCAGGCGGACTCTCGACCACTGCGCCAGCAGGGAAGCCCCACTTTACTGTTTTATTAGGCTTTACCTTCATGAAAGGTTGGAAATTTTTTAGACTATTTTTAAAGCATAATAAATTGCCTAATAGACTTAATAAACCAATTTAACTGGATTGGTGGACTGGTCAGTAGATGCCAGGGCTGTGAGGGCTGGAAAGGACTTTACGGCTTATGTGGTTCAGCCCTTCATCGTCTCCATGAGGCCTCAGGGATGTAGAGCAGGTGTGTCTGGAGTCCCAAGTGTGAAGGGCTAGAACCGCGTTAGTAAAACACAGTGTGCTGTTGCTTAGGTCTTGCTGTAGGTGAATAGTTTAAAATAGGATTACGCTTTCTTTTCTTTTTTAATATCTCTAGGATGTTGTGCTTTACTGTCTTTCCAGACAGACAAAATGTCATAGGCCTCAAAAAACGGGAATCCAGGCCTGTTTTCCCATCCGCTCTCTGTCCTTATACGACTGTGTGTCTGGATGCCTCTCTGTATTTTTTTAAAATTTTTGTTAGGGCTTCCCTGGTGGCGCAGTGGTTGAGAGTCCGCCTGCCGATGCAGGGGACACGGGTTCGTGCCCCGGTCCGGGAGGATCCCACGTGCCGCGGAGCGGCTGGGCCCGTGAGCCATGGCCGCTGAGCCTGCGCGTCCGGAGCCTGTGCTCCGCAACGGGAGAGGCCACGACAGTGAGAGGCCCGTGTACCACAAAAAAAAAAAAAAAAAAAAAAATTTTGTTAGAGTTGATTTACAACGTTACGTTAGTTTCAGGGGGACAGCAAAGGGAATCAGTTATACATACACATGTATCCACTCTTTTTTTAGATTCTTTTCCCACATAGGTCATTACAGTGTTGAGTGGGGTTCCCTGTGCTGGACAGGAGGTTCCCATTAGCGACCTATCTTATATATAGCAGTGTGTGTATGTCAGTCCCAGTCTCCCACTTTATCCTTCCCCCACCCCCTGTAGTTTTAATGAGGATTGCCACCTGACCACAGTTGCCGTCTCTTCGGTAGACTTACTTAGCAACCATTTGAGCAACTCCAAATACACGGAGGCGTTTACAGTCTGAAAGGGGAGTTTTATAAGTCCATACGTGAGTCTAATACAAAGTAGGATAGGCTGTGAGATTTGGTGTTAGTCAAGCTCATACTAGCTCCTGTCATGAACAATGCCAGCTGTAAGTTGGCTCTAAAATTGTAGAAGTTCATTTCTAGCCCCTGTGAAAACCAGAATGCATGTTCCCTATCGGCCAGCAGCTCTCCAGGCAGCACCTCCAGGACCTGGGCTTCTTCTGTCTGTGACTCTGGCTTTCGTCCTCCTTGAACCCTCTGTGCTTGTCCACAGGAGGCTGGAAGAAGCAGGGAGCATGGGGTACAGCTTGTGGGGGGTTTTCATGGGCCAGACTCGGGAGTTGCCGACATCATTTCTTCTGACATTCCACGAGGAAGAGCTCAGTCCTATGACCATTTTAGGACATCTGAGCGCTGGAAAATGTGATCGAGCCGTGCGACCAGCCCGTGAGCTCTGCCACGAATAGCTGTGAGGGTCCCAAGTGGGAAGATGTCGTATGGGGTGAAGTCACATCTCAGCAAATAAATGCATAGGTGCCCAGGGATGCAGAAGTTATTAATACTTATTTCTACGATTAACTATCGTTTTTGTTGATTTTAATAAATGCATCGCTGCTGACTCCTCGTAGGTGTATACGCACTTCTAGCCATTTGTGTTTTCAGTTGTGGTGCCTCTCTCGGGTCAAGGACATGTTTGCAAGCTGGCTGGATCCAGTGGAGATCAAACCTTCCCCGACCACCCGATGTAGCCTTGGAGAGGAGCCTGAAAATCGCGAGCTCTCCCCAAAGCCACACGCAGACACGCTCCCATCAGTATTTTGTTTAATTTTTATTTATTTATTTAGCTGCACCGGGTCTTAGCTGCAGCCCACAGGATCTTTTTTTTTTTTTCAGTTGTGGCATGCAGGATCTAGTTCCCTGACCGGGGATCAAACCCCAGCCCCCTGAATTGGGAGCGCAGAGTCTTAGCCACTGGACCGCCAGGGAAGTCCTCTCCCATCAGTATTCTTAATTTCAGTTCAGCCGTGACCGAAGGCAGGCGGCCTGAGGGCCTGTGCTGGTGGCTGGTCCCCACTCCTGCCATTTGCCGCCCTCACGGCTGTGTAACACAGACCATACGTCCTCCCGTCCTGCCCACGCGGGCTGACAGGCTTCTCCTTCTGCACTCGTTGTGTTCCTGCGGGGTCGGCCCTCCCAGCTGGGCCCCAAGCTCTGGGCTGTCACTCCACAGACAGCAAACATCGCCAGCCTTCCTGAGTGCAGATCTGATGCTGCCTCTCTCCTGCTGGAGTGTCTTGTGTGTCCTGCAGATTGCAGACGGAGGCCCAGACTCCTGGAGTGGGGGGTGTCCTGGGGTCTTCAGTCAGGCGGTCCCAGGATGAGGGAGCCCGCCTTGCCAGGAATTGATGACTTTTGTTTTTCTTTGAATTTGGGTTTTCTCTCTCTCTCCCTCTCTTTCTCATTCTGTGTTTCCTACAGTTGAATTTTGGACATGAAATTGTTAGATGATGTTCTTGTCATTCTCAAAATGCGTTACGTGTTTCTGACCTTCGTCCAGTGAAAAGGCCTCCCCCTCCCACGTCCGCCCGTGGGAATCCTGCCCGTCCTCTGAGGGACAAGTTCAAACACCACCTCCATCAGGACTTCCCTGGTGGTGCAGTGGTTGAGAATCCACCTGCCAACGCAGGGGACACAGGTTCGAGCCCTGGTCTGGGAAGAACCCACACGCCGAGGAGCAACTATGCCCGTGCGCCACAACTACTGAAACCCGCACGCCTAGAGCCTGTGCTCTGCAACAAGAGAAGCCACCGCAGCGAGAAGCCCGCGCACCGCAAGGAAGAGTAGCCCCCGCTCACCACAACTAAAGAAAAGCCCGTGCACAGCAACGGAGACCCAACGCAGCCAAAAATTAATTATTTATTTAAAGAATTAAAAAAAGAAAACACCACCTCCATCATGAAGCATCCCCTCCTTAGGAGTTAATCTGTCCTTCTTAGGATTAATAATCCGGATACACTTACTAGGGTAACGGCTGGACGGCCATTGGTACTGCCACTGTGATGTGTTACTCTGCTCAGTATTGTGATCTGGCCCGTTGCCCCACCCCTGAAAGATAAGAACAATTTCACTCATCTTTGACCAAGACGTAGTAGATGCTCGATAAAATTTAATTGATTTGGAGTCACAGAAAGAACTTCCTTTGAATTACTCTCTGGCATTTTCGCTGGGTCTGACCTTTTTCCTATGCTGAGTAGCAAATACGAAATAGCTAGTCATTTAGTTCTGATGATGGGAAATTACTCCCCGTGTCATTACTGCGTCTGCTTTTCCTAGTGATCAACTGTAAGGATGAGACGTTACTGGAATAGAAAGTTTATCTCCCTGGCTGGTAGGTGGTGACCCTGGCCCGTGGGTTAGGTTGGCTGCCTTTACTACCCATGTGCCCGTAGTATCTTGCGTGTTACCTCTGTTGTAGCCCTTACTACACAAAACGTAACTAACTCACAGATTTCAGATGGAGCTTGTGGTTTTGATGATGGTGGTGATGATTTGTTTCGCCTGCTTGGCTGCCACTCTAGACCAGCTCGGTCCGTAGAGTCCCTGTGATGATGGAAATGTTCTGTGACCTGAGCTGTCCCCAACAAAAGCTGCAAGACCCACGGAATTCCCTGGCTGTCCAGCGGTCAGGACTGCGCGCTTCTACTTCAGGGGGTGCAGGTTCGATCCTTGCTTGGGGAACTAAGATCCCACGTGCTGTGCGATGGGGCAAAAAAAACCAAAAACAAAAAAAGCAGCCACAAGACCCACGAGGGGACTGAGCCTTTGAAATGTGGCCACGGCCACTGAAGACCGGAATGCTTAACCTCGTCATTTTAGCTTTTTTTTTGGCCGCTCCACACAGCATGTGGGATCTTAGTTCCCCAACCAGGGATTGAACCTGGGCCCACGGCAGTGAAAGCGCCGATTCCTAACCACTGGACGACCAGGGAAGTCCTGAGTCATTTTAACTTTCAGTCGTCACGAGTGGCCCGTGGCTACTGTAGTGGAGGGACGGCGATGCTGCATTCCTAGGGGAGTGACATCTTATGGGCCTGTTGTCTTCTCCTCTGTGGTGCTAGGCACTCAGTGGCCTCCAGTCAGTGCCCGTCGAGGGATGGACGCTCGCCAGGGGCCGCAGAATTCAAGGAGCCTCTGCCGGCGTCCGTGTGGCACCTGCATTCTCTGTGGCCCCCACGAGGCGGCCCAGGCCACGCGGCCACCTGGCTCGGCCTCTGTCCTTGCAGCCTTCGCCAGGCCAGCAGGGGGCAATTGAGCAGGAGGGCTGGGAGCCCGTGAAAGGGGCCTGGCAGAGCCGTAAAAGAGACAGAAGAACCTCGGTGGTGAACTGAGAGCCTCAACCTGCCCGGGCTTGAATCGGGTGACCCTGCTTTTTCCAGAGGCAACCGCACAAGTCATTTGATTCCAAAAACCAGAACCTGTAAGACCCCGGGACCTGGCCTGAAGGACTCCAGTGTGACTCTGGTCTGGGGAAAGGAGAAGTGGGTATTGTGCTGGAGAAGGGAGGGAAAAAGGGGGTCGCCTGGCTGTGGACGTTCTCCCCGTGAGGAAGGAAGTGAGGGCTCCTGTAGGGGTGAGCACGTTCTGCCTCTGGTCCTATTAGAAGGATGCTCGACACCTGTTCCCCCTGAGGACCTTCCTCTCCCGCAGCACAGTCTAAGGGTCAGTCTGAACCGGGGGACCAGCTAGAGGCGGCAATGGGCAGACTGCATCACCTAGAGTTGCTGGCAACCAGGGGGCCACGTCCACGTGGGCTGTCAGTCCCGGGACAGTGAGATGCCCCCTCCTCTCCTGCTCTGGGTGGGAGCCCCTCCGGCCGGTCCTTCGTCAGCCGTGTCCCTGGTACCTGGCTGGTGGAGGTGGAGGCCCAGGTGTCTGGCATCACCATTGCAGCCCTGTGGATCCAGGCTGCTGCTTCCACTATTCTTCTCACTGCAGTAGGCATCTCCCGCTTGTTTATAAAAATGACTGAAATAACTATCCTGTTTTTCCAAATGGAAATTGCCCATTTGGGGAGCAGAAGGCTGGCAACTTCAGGAAGAGTTTAAGAGCACAAGAAGACTAGAGTACGATGAGGCAATGACTTAACTGAACTCTCTGTTTCTGGGATGGAACGACGGAATTGTTTAGAAAAAAGAACCAGTGTATGTAACTGCTTCCAGAAAACCCCATATGTGCAAATCCAGATATATAAATAGTTCAGAATGATTGTTCACATGGTAAAACGACTATTATATGTGATATATAAAAAGATATAATACATATAGTAATGTTCCTTTAAAGAGAGTCACTTACTTAAAAGCTTTTGGGAACCCGACAAGCAAAATGAATGTGTGAAGTAGCCAGGAGAGAGGCGATAGAGAGCAGTGGGGAGTTTGGAAAATTAGCCTGTGTGTCCCCTCCCCCATCCATGAGGCATTTATATTTCAAAATTTTTTAAACTTTATGTTAGTCAAAGAGATTTGATTGGCTGACAGTTGGTGATTCCTGTTTTTTAAAATAGTGAGATTTCCCTAGGTTGGCTCACGGGCCCAGCCGCTCCGCGGCATGTGGGATACTCCTGGACCGGGGCACGAATCCGCGTCTCCTGCATCGGCAGGCGGACTCTCAACCACTGTGCCACCAGGGAAGCCCCTCCCCAGGTCCTTTTAAAATACGCTTTGGTTTGCAAAAACAGGAACACATTTACTTGGTAACATAAGATAAACATTTTAATTCTAGTTAGCCCATGGCTTAGAGAGAGGTCATTGGCCTGCAGGTGACGGGGATCCAGAGCTCCATTTATTGCTTTGTTCACTCTGTCCCAACCAAGGAATGTACAGAAGTGGATGACACTTGCCCAGGTAAATGCTTTTCCCCAGACCAGCAGACCCAGTGAAAGCAGATGACGGGAGAAAGGTGGGAGCACCCAGACATCTCTCCCTTCCCCTCCCCGCTCCCCTGAAAACAAAGTCCACAAGTGTGGCTGCCACGCTTCCTGTACCGCACTCACCTCTGGCCATTCTTCTCTAGAGCATCTTTTTAAATTAATTTATCAGGATTCGTGAGGAGGAAAAATTCCTCTTTCTTATCTTGCGATGGACTTTTGCTTGGTACCCAGGGAGAAAACTCTGCTTTTCCGAGTGAGGTGAGGGGGAGTCAGCAGGGATCGGCCCCTCTGGGAACCTTGCAGGGACCAGAGTCTGGGGACTTACACCACCTGCTCCTTGGGTTGCATTGCAGCAGATACAGAGGACACGTTTACACTTCCCGAGGCCCTGGGGCCTGGGGAATCATGTTTCTCTGAAACATCAAGAATTAGGTCTTTAGGGCTTCCCTGGTGGTGCAGTGGTTAAGAATCCGCCTGACAATTCAGGGGACATGGGTTCAAGCCCTGGTCCGGGAAGATCCCACATTCCGCGGAGCAACTAAGCCTGTGCGCCACAACTATTGAGCCTGCGTGCTGCAACTACTGAAGCCCGCGTGCCTAGAGCCTGTGCTCCACAACAAGAGAAGCCACCGTGATGAGAAGCCCGCGCACCACAACTAAGAGTAGCCCCCGCTCGCCGCAACAAGAGAAAGCTGGCGCAGCAACGAAGAACAAACGCAGCCATTAAAAAAAAAAAAAAAAAAAAGAATTAGTCTTTAGCGGGGTGGTCTCAGGATCCAGTTGTGTGTGCTGACACCCTGTGCCACAGTTGGGGCGGGTTTGCTCTCTCCTTCCCAAACAGTGGGGAGTTTGTCGCTGTGGCAAACTTATCACTGTGAAGGACAAACTCGTTTCTGGGTAAGGGCAGTTTTGCATTTCTCTGAAAGGCCACAGTTAAAACCTCACCACTCCTACCCACTCTCTACCCTTCACCTCACCCCCAAGACGTGATTTGTCCTGCAAGCTAGAGACACAGGAGAAACGACACAGTGTTCGCGATATAAGGCTTCCCAAGGGGCTGCAAAGAGTAAGGTGGTGGAGCTGGGATTCCCCCCAAAAAAACCCAAAACTTACCTATTTTCATCTCCACCAACTGTTGAGAAATATCACGAAAAGGAATGCTATATGCCTCAAGGCTGAGAGGGTTCATTGGGCAAAGCTTAGAAGGAAGAACTAGAGAGAGACCCAGGGACAGAGAGTGACCCGTGGGAGAACTTGCTGAGACTGCCTTAACTGAGCTGAGAAGGAGAACAGTCACCAGGGGACTGTGTAGGAGGTTATGGAACTTTCTGATAAAGTCTGGGTTCATCATTGCATTAATCTCTGGTCTCTCCTTAAGAAAATATTTTAAAGAGAAAAGTGTCTATGGAGAGAAATGCACGCTGGAGAAACAGCTAGCTACAGGACTAAGTAGCAATTATTGACCACCCCCCCCCACCTCAAAAAAAAGTAGAGACAGAGGAGATCTTGCCAGGTCCTGTTTCCTGGAGCGAGTGGTCGAGGTAGCTGCTGTTTCTTGCATGGCTGGTCCAGGCCTTGTGCTTGTGTAACCAGCCCACGTGGTTTGCATTGAACCCCCTGAGCCCCTCCCTTCCTGCCAGCTCCACCTGCCCTCCAGCCAGCTGTCTCTGTACCTAAATTTTCCAACGTTCACTGAAGGCAGAGGTTTCTTTTTAAGTGTGAGGACCCTTTTTTAAGTAAGAAAAAAAGTTATGTGCCCCAGGAGACAAAATAGTTATATTTTCCACTGAGATAGTATATAAAGATTCCCTCAAATCATTAGGTATTTTCCCATTTAAAAATATCTGTGTTGAGAAAGACAGATATTATATGACATCATTTACATGTGGAATCTAGAAAATAGTACAAATGAACTTATTTACAAAACAGAAACAGACACACCAACTTAGAAAATAAACTTCTGGTTACCAAAGGCGAAAGGTGGTGGTGGGGGGGACAAATTGGGAGTATGGAATTAACAGATGCGTACCACCGTATGTAAAATAGATGAACAACAAGGATTTACTGTAGAGCCCAGGGAACTCTACTCAATACCTTGTAATAAACTATAACGGACGTGCGTGTTATTTCCAGTTTGAGGCTGTTCTAGTCTTGACACATATCCTGGTGTGCACGTGGGCAGATTCCTCCAGGAGAGTGGAACTGTTGTGTCTTCAGGAACGTGTTTTTAAAATGTCAGAGCTTTATTGAGCTATAACTCACATACCATATAATTCACCATTTAAAGTGTATAATTCAATGGTTTTAATATATTCCTTGAATTGTAATATACTAGCGTCCTCAGTAGCACTTTTAAGTGAGCAAGTATTTTATTCGTTACAAGGATGTACATATACGTAGACTGTCAGAGTGGAAGTACGTGGACATATTTACTCATTTTGGAGACAGTACTTGGTCTGTGTGTTCTGTGGTTGTGTGGTCTCCAGATATCTTTAGCCCCTAGGGGAGGAGCCACTGGTTCCAGGCATTTCATGTAGAAATTTGCCATTAAAGTCCATCCATCCATCCATCCATCCATCCATCCATCCATCCATCCACACATATATATGTAATTTGAAAGACTCCATGCTTTAATTCGTTGCATATTACTATGAATGGTTCTATGACAGTGGTTCTCACATTTTCTTGGGCGTCAGAACCACCAGATGACTTGTTAAAACGGATTGCTAGGCACCACCCTCAGAGTTTCAGGTTCAGTAGGTCTAGGTGGAGCTTGAGAATCTCGGTACCTAATCGGTTTTCAAGCATTGCTCACGCTGTTAGTTGGGGACCATATTTCGAGAAACTTGTAGCGGCTGTTACCTTGGAAGTTGGAGGACTGCGTGCGGAAGGAATTCATTCAATCATTCAATAGATGAGATGGGGTATAAGACACAATTTTTTGGAGGGAAGAGGGTGGTTAGCAGGCTCTTGTGGTAGCTCAGAGTATGGCAGTAGCAATGGAGAGTCAGGAATACATTTTTCAAGTATTAGGGAGCCACAGTCAAGAGGCCTTGACAATTGCTTTGACATGGAGGGTATGGGTGAGGGAGGGGTCATGAAGGACACCAAGATTTCTGGCCAGGATCCGGGAGGAGAATTGGAGGACAGAGAGCAGGCAGGATTGCAAGGAAGAGGTGTAGCCAATCAGTATCTTCATGTCTGTACTTCTTAGCTCTCTAAGAAGACTTACTCAACCATCATTTCGTGGTCAAAAGGTGACTGACCCCCCTAAGAAACTAGAAGCATGTGATCATGGGAGTTTCCCTGGACCACGGATGTTAGATGCTCAGTGGGGATTCAATATCAGATTTCAGAGGGGCTCGTAACTTTAACAAACAAGAATTGTTCTGAGTACATTGGAAATTATCGCACTCCTTCTTTATTGCAATATCTCTCGGACCCTTCCAAAAGCAACTTGAAGTTTTCTTTTTGACCAAAGCGCATTGCTAGGTGCCGTCCTTGCTCTGTCCCTCTCCAGCTCTACATCCTGACGTGGTCGTCCTTGGGCTGATGCGTCCTGCCTTTCAAGTAGGTTTGTCGTCCCTGCTGGACCACAGCGCCTTGGGGAAGCAGCTCCCTACACATTTCCAGACGCTGGATGGTGCTCGAGTCTCTGAGGAGAAGGTAGAGACACGCTGGCGTCTCTGAAATCTCCACCTGCAGCCGACAGTGGTTCCCAAACAAGAGGATAAGGAGCGAAGCAGCTTCTCGCTGGTCGGTGGGCTGCAGCGTGTGGAGGCCTTGGTGTCCCGCCTCCTGTTTCCTTGAGAGCAAACGAAGGCTTTCCTTTCAGTGGGGTTCTGTCCTAATGACGGGGAGGAGATGGTGAACAGGATCATTTCCAGAGCAAAGACACAAAACCACGAGTAAACAGATCAGCACGCCAGCTTCTTGTGTGTTACGTTCAGAGCTGCTGCTCCAGGAAGCTGGGGAGGAGGACGGAGGGCCCTTCTTTGGAGCGGGCGGTCAGTTGAAGATGTGACCTCAAGGACAGAGGAGCCTGCCCTACACAGAGAGAGGAGAAGCTGGTCCCGAGGTCAGCCAAGTGCAAAAGGAGAAACCGTGGGGACGGGCGGAAGCAGGCCTCAGACAGCTGGGGGTTCCTCCAGCAGAGTGGAAACCAGGAGAGGGTGGGAGGCCCGGCCGGGATGGGGCTCTTGAAAGGCCTCGCGTATGTGTTGAGGAGCTCCGACTTCATCCTTTAGGAGACGGGGAACCTTTCTTTAAAAAGCAGAGAAATCTCTGGTCAATTTTGAGTTTTAAAAAGAGCTCCTTTGGAACTCCCCTGGCGGTCCAGTGGTTAAGACTCCACGCTTCCACTGCAGGGGGCAAGGGTTTGATCCCTGGTCGGGGAACTAAGATCCCACACGCCGTGTGGGGCGGCCAAAAAACATTAATTAATTAAAAGTAAGTAAATAAAATAGGAAAAGCTCCTTGGCAGCTGTATTCGTTGAAAGGCAATGCAGTTTTCCACCATCAGTGTAGGGTCTTCTCCTCCCGAAGACACAGTCCCTTGGTCAGCATCCCTGTTACAAGCTATCTGAAACTTCTTTCCACTTTCTCCCCAAGCCTTGCATTTCTTCGCGTAAGCACGTTGCTCCTTGCCTCTGCGCCCCTCACACCTCACAGGGTCTGTCTCCCGACACTCATCTCAGCCTGGCTGGGATCGCCCATCTCAACATAAACACCAGCTCTTTAAAACCATCATTCTATTTCTTATACATCAACTATCCTTCAAATATAAGTGAAAAAAATTCCTATTATTCTATTTTAATTTCTCCAGCTTTAAACAACCTGTTCTCAATCCATGTATCATTCTGTTTGGGGGGCAAGTCTGCTTTTTTTCTCCCACGAGGCTGCGTGTGTGAGTGTGTGTGTGTGTGTGTGTGTGTGTGTGTGTGTGTTTATACTGGTCACTTTGTAATCAGCCTGTGTTTTATAAACATTGCTTTTGGGGCTACTTCCTACAAATCAGGATGTTGCCCTCGGACAGCCTTCCTCTTGGTAAGAGGGCAGTGGTGAAAAGCAGGGAGGCAGAGCAGAGAAGGCCTTTGCTCCGGGGGTGGTACGTGATGTGTTCAACCTGTGTTTGGGGAAGAGGGGAAAGGTCTCGATTCCAAGCCAGGGTCTCCCATTCAATCGCTGTAGGACCGAGTTCCTGGGCCCCTCCACGCCTTAGTTCCCTGTGGTTTCCCTGCTCAAAGTGAGGATAAAAATAGCCTGTACCATAGCATTTTAGAGACGGTTAAATGAGGAAAACGGGTGTAAAACATTTGGCTCAGTGCATGTAGAAGGTGTTTAATAAATGCTCACTAGTATTAGGTATTGTCACTGGTCATCCATCAGGAACTGTTTATTGACAGGTGTACGTCCAGCAGGCAGGATGGGGCACTCAGGAGAAGGAGGGGGGCACATCCTACCTTCAGCAAACACTGGGCCCACCGGAGAAGTAGGAACACACAGAGTCCCAAGGCAGCGTGTGCGGGCTTGGCGGTGCAGGCTGGACACCATCCTCCAGGGGCTGAGGAAACGCCAGGTCAGTGGAAAGAGCCTCCTGGCATTGGATTAACCAAAGGCAGCTTTACGGAGGAAGTGAACCTTGGTGGTGGACTTGAGAGTCGTTTGAGGTTTGATTGCTGGAGAGGCAGAAGGTTAAGATGAGGTCTTGGGTGGGGAAGCAGGGCTTGTTCTCAGAGCAGGAGACTGGAATAGGGACCCCGTGGCAGGAACTTCAGGCAAAGAGTTGGGGGGTAGAATGAGGCCAGGTTGGGAAGTTTCGGGGGCTCAAGGACTGGGAACCACTGTGAATTTTCAACCAGGGAAACATTATGACGCACAGTCAGTGCTGCAGGAAAGCTGGTGTTGGAGCCCCGTGGGTTAGACAGCAGAGAGCACTTCCTGGAAAGTGGGGAAGGGGGATGAGGGCACCTGCATTGCAGGAGGTGTCGTCGGGTGTCCTGCGGTCCATGAGGAGCCTTTCTCTGCAGAGGTGGAAATGGAGTGGCCAGGTTGGCCAGGGGATAGCGGGGAGGGGAGGGAAGGCACAGGCCTGCAGCCCTGGGACCCCCTCCCCAGCCCCCCCCCCCCGCAGAACTCCTGGGACCAAGGGCAGCACTTGGACAGCAGCCAGGAGTTCACACAGGGACCGAGCTTGTCTACTTGCTGTGCCAGGACTGTTAACAAAATTGCAAATGGCCTTTGAATTACAAGGCAGCAGCTCCTCGCTGGGTCGCAGAGTAAGAAGTAGCCAGTGGCGACCTGGAAAAGGGTCCCTGCAGGCTGTCCTTTCTGGGT
>NW_020176571.1:1557758-1565076 GCF_003031525.2 Neophocaena asiaeorientalis asiaeorientalis | reverse complement strand
GGGGGGGGGCCCATCTGGGGCCAGGGGGCAGGTGTGGGAGGTGACATCACTTCCTAGGGGACACCTGAGCTGCTTGAGTCCTCGGGCTCTGGGGGAGGCCAGTCCTGAGCAGCCAGGGGTGGTTTTGTGAACAGCCAGTGACCTTGGTGGGCGCTTGTCCCACGGGTGGGGTTTTCTGTGGCATCAC
Organism: Neophocaena asiaeorientalis asiaeorientalis; assembly: GCF_003031525.2. Classification (NCBI taxonomy): domain Eukaryota; kingdom Metazoa; phylum Chordata; class Mammalia; order Artiodactyla; family Phocoenidae; genus Neophocaena; species Neophocaena asiaeorientalis. Next base: position 1,564,889 of record NW_020176571.1, on the reverse strand, counting down.
TGCTCTCGTGTGTGGACAGCAAGGGGACGCCCCTTCAAGGGCGGAGCTGCTGCGTCGGCCCCAGCCCCCAAGCCCCTCTCCGGGTCTCCCAGCTGCTCGGGGTGGACACGGCCTCTTAGGGAAAGAAAACTTGTGGCTGGAAAAGTCCCAATTCAAATATGCACCCCTTTGGCTGTGACAGTGAAGTGGCCTCAGTAAGGACCCTGGACGTGCGCAGAGGGCCCCGAGTACGGCAGGGCTACACCCCACCTGGCCACTCAGTGGTTTGGGGGATGCTCCCCGCAAGGACCCTAAACAGGGTAAACCATCACCCTCATTCTGGATCTTTGTCCCCCCTTGATTTTTCCTCGAGGTTCACTGGACCTGACATATGACGTACTTATTTGTTCATGGCTGTATCTCTGGCACATGACCAGGCCGCCAAGACGCATTTGGCGAACGACTATTTTGAATGAGTGAAAATAATGCGGCAGGCGGGCAGAGGAGATGTCTGACCAGCTCGTTCTGACCCTCAGGAGGGGTCCTGACTCAGAATGTGGCATCCTCCCCTGGCCCCGAAGAGAGAGACCCTGGACCCCCCCCCCCAATCCTGCCCTGTCCGCTCGCTCGTTCGGCCAAACCGTGGGCCTCACGGCCTCCTTCCTCCCCAGCCGGGTGGGGCAAGACGTCTCCATTCTGCCCATGCCAATGAGGCCAGTCGCTGGGGGGTCACGTCTGTCCGTGGGAGAGAGCGGGTCCTGAGGGCTGCTGTGTGTGCGACTTGGGGACAAGTGTTTAATTTCAGGTGCCGGACATCTGGAAAGCAGAGAAAGAAGCCACCACACGTGCTAGGGTCTTCTGTTTTCCTTTGCTAAGTTTTAAAACATATATTTTTTAATGAGCCGAGAGTTCGCTGGAAAGCGCGGGGTGGTGGGAACAGCCGCCGGAGTGATTCCCGCCTCGGGCGATGTTGACGAGGGCGGGATTAGCGGCTCGGGGAAGTTTGGCCTCAGCGCCTGCGCTGGAGCCGAGAGGTCAGAGCCGCTCTGACCGACTCCTGTCCTCGGAAACGGGCCTAGCGTGGCCTCCGGTGAACCTGGGACTTGCAGGAGAGGTTTCACTGGAGCCTGATGCGAGGGTGGCACAGAAATGAGAGAGAGGGGCCTGGGGATGAGAAGGGGCACCAGCTGGGAGAGAGAACTCAGCTCCCCGGTGGTGGGGATGGGCCGGCGGGAGCGGGTGTGGGGAGGGAGAGGACCGGGGGGGGGAGTGGCCCCGGCCCTCCAGCCCCCAAGAAGGGCTGGTAGTGGGGTGGAGGGTGTTTGCACAAGCAAACTCTTTGAAGCTTCTCTCCTGTCCTCCCACTCTGGCCCTGGTCCCCTCCCCTCCATAAAGCCATTAGCTTCTGGTGCCAGCTCTATCTCTGCTCCATCTCTGGGCCCTGTCGGTGCATTCACAGACCTCCTGCCCTGGGGGACGGGGAGGTTTTATGGGGGGAGGGCCTCTTCAGAGGAGGCGAGGTCTGTTAGGAAAGCAGGGTGTGGGGTGCCGCCGGCGGCCGCCAGGCCGGATCATTTCCGAGCTGGCTCTGCATGACAAAGGGGCTTTGATCTGCCCCCCACCAGCCCGACACACCTGCCCGCGGGTGCCCCCGCCCCGACGGAGACCTCCCGAAGAAAAGCCCGGAGGGGGTGGGGACAGCTGTGCCCCAGCTCCCCCGGGCCCTGCTCGGCCACCTTCCTCTCCTGGTGGCCCCGGGACAGAGATATCTCCCAGGCTGATGACCCAGAGCCCCTCCCGGAGAGCCAGGAGGCCCTGTGCTGCTCGGTGAGATGGGGGTGGTCTCGGAGTGTGGGGGCGGGGGTTTCGTTGAGGTGGGGTGCTGAGGGGCCCTGGGGGTGTGGTCACGCCCGGGATGGGGGCTCAGGGAGGAGAGGAGGTGGGGTTGTGTTGCCAGAGGCTTGCTCCGGGGTCCATCTGTCTCCAGGGGCTCTGGGAAAGCTGTTCTCTGGGAGCAGGCAGTCTGATGCGAGGGTGGCAAACCCATCCCTCCTGGAGGGCACAGAGGAGGCATGGGCCACCGAGGGGCCACCGCTGGCACAGCCTGGGGGCAGCTTTTACATTTCCCAGGAGTTGGCTGGAGAAAGTGAAAAGTCCCTCCCTTCTCCTACTGTCTGTCCCGGTGGACTCGGGCTGGGCTTTGGAAACCGCGTTTAGCGGGAGAAGGGTGCAGACTGAGAACGAAGGCTCCTGCTTGGCTGTAGGTAACCAACTCGCCAGGTGTTTTTAGCTGCACGCAACAGATACACCCCTGGGAGGAGCCGATGGGATGGTCCTGTCTCCTTGGACGTTCTGGAAGGAGGGCAGGCGTGCATAGTAGCAGCCAAAGCATCTCCCTAAATGCCGCCCGGAGCGGCTCTGCGCTGGAAATGCCTTGCTTTCCTCCCTTTCCTGGTCTCTCAGTCCCCTGTTTCCTTAAGCAGCAGGTCCCGAGCAGGGCTCCCCAGGCTGGAGCGACCCCCAGGGTGAGAAGGGGAGGGTGGGACGGGAGGCTGGGGAGAGATGGACCTTCCCCGGGAAGCAGGCCCTCCCGGTGCCCCTGGTCTGCATCGCACACTGACTGCTCCCTTTGGCCTCTTCTCTCCAGGGATCCCGTCTCGGAAGCCGTCGGCCCCCGGGGTCTTCCCCGGGCCCTGCGAGGGGCGCGGGCGGACCATGCCCAGCCCGCCTGCCCTGCTCGCTGCTGCCGCTGCGCTGTTCGCCTGCTGGGCCCCGCTTCGGGCCGCGGCCAGCTCCTGGTGGTGAGTGCGGGCTGCAGCCCTCCCAGCCTGGCCCCCTGGGCCATAGAAGAGGGGCGAAGGGGCCGTTCCCTTTTCAGCAACCCCAGGAGAATGGGCACAGCTCTTTCTCTCTCGAGCCCCCAGCGTTATGTAAAGGCTCCCTGAGGAGAAAGGATTAGTTCATTTGGCTTTTTCTCTGATCCTGTCCACAGTCCCCTTTCCCTGGACCTCCTCCGTCTCCATGGGTTGTTAGAAACAGCTCTTTTGTTGCTCTCGGATCAATACGAATATTGATTTTTTTTTTCCTGCTGGTGAGGGCAAGGAGAGTAGGATTCCCAGTTTCTAAGTCTGAAGACCCGATGAGGGCTTTGCAGAAGCATGTGTGGCTTCCTTTTGTGTTGTTAAGATTACTGTCACTGCCAGGTGGACAGGGGAATGACAGGCATGCCCCCCATCCCCTGTTTGGCATGGTCTGTGCTCTGCTCTCACTTTTGCTCAGATGGCAAAACCGCAGCCTTCCTCTCTGACTTAGCACCTTATTATATCTGCTAGATGAGCGGGAGAGCCCTACAGGGCAGGGTCGGGGGCCGTGTGGCAGAGAAGGAAGTGCAGACTTTTAGAGTATATGGCTAGGTATGGAAATTGGTTTCGATTTTAAAGGCCTAAGGGGAGTTCTCTTGAAAGGAATGGACTGCTTTCCGCACACATCCTGCACTTGGGCCACAGTGGCCTGGCCGCGCCTCTTGCAGAGAAGCGGCCTCACGCACAGCACGCCCACCCGGCAGGCCACTCCGGTCATCCCCCCTGAAGCCCTCTCCCAGCTCGGAGCACTCCTCCCTGTCTGGTCACTGTGGATCCAGACGCCCAAGGTGGTCTCGGGCATTCGACATCTCACACGTCGCCTGCGTTCGTGCCTCAGTTTCCCTTTGAAGGCAGGAACTCGGTTTTGGGTGACTTTCCTTCCCAAGCCCCCGGCTCAGGGCCTGCCCGCGGAAAACCCCCCTGGGAGGGGGTCAGGTGCGAGGCCTGCTGCTGCCCCTGGGCCGCGCTCACTCCCGGCCCTCTTGCTGCAGGTCTTTGGCTATGAACCCGGTGCAGAGGCCTGAGGTGTTCATCATCGGGGCGCAGCCCGTGTGCAGCCAGCTCCCCGGGCTCTCCGCCGGCCAGCGGAAGCTGTGCCAGCTGTACCAGGAGCACATGGCCTACATAGGCGAGGGGGCCAGGACGGGCATCAGGGAGTGCCAGCACCAGTTCCGGCAGCGGCGGTGGAACTGCAGCACCGTGGACGATGCCTCCGTCTTCGGGAGAGTCATGCAGATAGGTGAGCGGGGCGTGGGGCTGGAGCAGCTGTGCTTCCCGGCCTGGGAGCCAGGGCTCCACGGGGGACCGGCGTGCTAAGGGGTGGTCTCGGGTGGCGTGCCGGCGCCCAGCCCCCGGGGTCAGCTGGCCCTCTGCTTCCCGCCCTGCCCCGAGCAGGGAGCCTAGAGGCGCTCCCTCTGGGCAGGGGGCGGGGGTCTAAGCCGAGTTAGAGCGGATCGGGAAGCCCGCCCACCACGACTGACCCCTGTCTCAGCTCCAGGGCCTCCTCGAGAGCTGTGGGCAGAGAGCTGAAAATTGCAGCCCTGAGTGTCTGGAGAGTTTTGCCTCTTCCACTTGGACACTGAGAGAGAGAGAAACTTTGGGACAAATTGGCGATGGCTGTCATTAACCCGACCCAGATCCAGTCCCGGCTTTTTCATCTGAAAGGGGATGTGTGTGAAAATGAGGGCGGGGAGGGGCAGACTGAAGGAGGAAGATGAGAGGGCCACCCCCGCCTGGATTCCCGTCCTGTCCCCTCTCCCACTCCCGGCCGAGGATTCTTCGGCTACCCTATTGCTTAGATGGAGGTGTGATCTGGGGTCTAATTGTTTTAGGTCCTTTTGAAATGCAATCCTCCCCTCCCTGGCAAGAAATTGAGAAATCCGGCCCTATTCTACTGGTTCTTATCCCCAGGGCCATAAAAGGAAGGTGTTAGAGCACCATGTCCCGGCTCACACTCTCCCCGAACAGCTTCCCCCCCACCCCACCCCGAAGGCAACATTCTGCAGTTCCCTGAGGCTGCGGTTTCCAGCAGGCCGGGACCAGGGGAGTTAGGGATTCTGCGCTTTTGCGAAGGCCCCTCCCTCTCCTGACCCCCTTCCCCTCCCTCCCTGCCCCACATTGAGAAGTGAGGTCCAGGGAGATTACACTTTGAACCTTGCTTCTCTCTTCTTCCTTCAGCATCAACTCAAGGCCCTTGAAAGGAATTCTCATGAGTTCCTGTAACAGTCCTGCTGGGCAACTTTCCCGAAACAATAGGCCTGGGGGTCAAATGGGATTCATTCATAGTTGATCAGTTCTTCTCAAATATGCTTAGTGCCTGTCCCTTCTTCCCTTCTTCCTGGTGAGAGTCTTGGTTAGCCACTCTCCTCCCTGCCTGCTGGGTTTCAGGTGAGGAAACTAGGATGGCCCAGGTGTAGAGAGAGGCATCCCCTAATCACTGTCAGGGAACTAATATTTCTTTGGGACCTAGTGAATGCCTGACGTTGGCCAGATCCTTTTCTCGTAATTTTGTTGCGTGAAGGCCCGAAAGTGCGGCTTTGCTTTAGGGAAGAAGGCGTGTCGGGAACAGAAACTCGGTGGGGTGCAGGTCTGCGTGGTGGAGTGACCAGTGAAAGCAGACGCTACCAGTCTCTGCCCTACTCTGCTACAAATGGAACCCCTCTGTTTGCCTTATTCTCACCGTCCCCTTCTGCTTCTGCTGCCTGGGAAGCTGTCCTCCCGCCTCCCGCTGGGCCCAGGCATTCTGGCGAGTCCTCTCCCTGTGTCTGGCGGGTGGCTTCTGAGACTCCTTCCTCTGAGCCACTGCAAGCGTCCACCACCAGAGGGCAGCAGAGAGGCCTGGAGGGCACCAGGCACCTCGCCTGGAGGCCAGGGAGGCCACGGAGGCGGGAGGCTCCTGCGGGTAGCTGGGCAGCTGTGGAACAGAGGACGTGATGTTGTCCTGCTGTCTCTGTGTCCCGGGAAGATTCACGACCCCTCAGGAGCTCCCTGGCTGCTGGTTTCTCAGCCTTTATCCTCTCTGTATTGCTTCACATATAGAGACGCCCCCAGTTCTCTGCTGCCGAGAGCTGCACGAGGTCTGTCCTTAGGCTTCCCTGAGGCCCACGTGCTGCTCCAGGAAGGCAGAGCTGCCTGCGCCCAGGGCCGAATGATGCCCCCAACCAAAGGAGACAGAGTGACCACGGGGGATCCTGAGGGGATTCACCGGGACAGACCGGGATCCAACTACATGGTGGGCTGGACCCGCAGAGCCCTGACGTCTGCAGGATTACGCTCAGCTGCAGGAATGTTATTTTAAAAGGCAATTCTGAGAGGGGTGACTCAGCTCTGCAAAGCGTGTTTGCTAAAGAACGGTGGTGGAAGAAATCAGACATATGTAGCTTGGAAAAGAGAAAACATAAAAGGCATATTCGTTGTTTTCAAATCCTGAAGGGCTGTCAAATGGAAGAGGGATTAGCTCCAGAAAAGGGAAGTTATAGGGAGGCATCTTTCAGCTTACTCAAAGAAAGAACATTCTGGTGATTAGAGTCATTTTAAAAAGATGGAGTGGGTGGCCTTGGGAACCCTACCCGATGCTCCCAGGCGTGTTGTAAAAGCGATGCTCACAGCGGATGGAGTGTAGATCTGGGCCTGGCTTCAGACTCTCCTCCTGGTCCCTGGATGCCAGGTTGGGAGTTGAGGAACTGTTTTAGGGAGACTTCTCAGGCATGACTCCTTCAAAGGGGTGCCCAGTCCCTCCTCCCTAAGACCCCTTGGCCATCTTACCGTCCTGGGAGCTCGCATAGTCTAACTCCCTAGACCCACAGATCCTGTCTCTGGCTGTGGTTCACACTGGCTCACACATCAGTCCCGAGGGCTGAACCATGAGGGTGGCTTCCCACGTCACCTGGTTTTCCCTGGTGCTTCTCCTGACCCCTGGTTACTGGAGAAAAACTGACTTGCCCTGTCTGTTCTGGTTGCAAACTCCACTGTGTTGTACCTAGACCATCCAGAAGTAGGGCCAGGTGCAGTGACTGCAGACTGCCTTCCTCACCACCTGCCAAGACAGGATCGTGGGACGGCTACCCCTGACCTTGGAGGCTCAGAAGAGGGGGCACGTGGGGAGCAGAAGATCCTGCCTGGTTTAATCGCTGAGGTCACGACTGAATCTCAGTTCCCTGCTAAGAATGCCTCCCCTCCCTCCATACCTGAGTCCATACGAGTATTATTTATTGTTTCTCATAACAGTTTTACTGAATGTAATTCATGTGTGGTACAATTCAGCATTTTTTTTTTTTTTTTTTTTTTTTTT
>NW_020176571.1:1502911-1557640 GCF_003031525.2 Neophocaena asiaeorientalis asiaeorientalis | reverse complement strand
AATAATAATTTTTTTTTTTTTTTTTTTTTTTTTTTGCGGTACGCGGGCCTCTCACCACTGTGGCCCCTCCTGCTGCGGAGCACAGGCCCCGGACGCACAGGCCCAGCGGCCATGGCTCACGGGCGCAGCCGCTCCGCGGCATGTGGGATCTTCCTGGACCGGGGCACGAACCCGTGTCCCCTGCATCGGCAGGCGGACTCTCAACCACTGCGCCACCAGGGAAGCCCTGCCTTTTTGATTATAGCCATCCTCGTGGGTGTGAAGTGATGTCTCATGATTTTGATTTGCATGTCCCTGAGTATTATTTTTTATCAACGTTTTTATTGAAGTAGGACATCCATCATATGGGTTCTTAAGTGGTTCACTATAGCAATAAAGTACACAGTTTGGATTTTTTTTTTTTAAAGAAGATGTTGGGGATAGGAGTTTTTACTAATTAATTTATTTTGCTGTATTGGGTCTTCGTTTCTGTGCGAGGGCTTTCTCTAGTTGTGGCAAGCAGGAGCCACTCTTCATCGCGGTGCGCGGGCCTCTCACTATCGCGGCCTCTTCCGTTGCGGAGCACAGGCTCCAGACGCGCAGGCTCAGCAGTTGTGGCTCACGGGCCCAGCTGCTCTGCGGCATGTGGGATCCTCCTGGACCAGGGCTCGAACCCGTGTCCCCTGCATCGGAAGGCAGATTCTCAACCACTGCGCCACCAGGGAAGCCCGCACAGTTTGGATTTTTTACAGGAAATGATCTGGACGTTTAGAAAGACCGTGCTGAGTGACCGTGGAGGTGGTCCCCCAGTGCTGTCGGGGTGGGAGGCAGTGTGGACCTCGGGGGACAGAGGGAAACGGCCCAGACGATTCTGGATTCTGTCATCCTAGTTCATTTCTACTCCTGGTCTCGGCCGCTGTCCAGCTAGATAATACAGGCGTAAAAAGACAAGATGTGTGACTCATGGAGGGGGAGAAACAGACCTGTGAAGGAGAGGTGTTTGCCAGGATAGAGCTGCACTGTGGGTCCCATGATTTGTGCCCAGTCTCGTTCCGACCGTCCCACCTGGTCCACCAGTGCCTCCACGCCCCCACTCCCGTCCACTCAGGCCGGCCTCCTAGGAAGGCACAGCCGGGGCGACCTCTCCGAAAGGGATGAGGTGCAGGCCGGGGCTGAAGGGGCTCACGGGCAGACGAGTCAACTTCGCTTCCGGGTCCAGGGCGCTTTCTAACCCCGGGGGCCTCGGCAGGGAGACGTGCCCCCTCCCGGGGTGCGGGCTGGCGGGGCGGCAGGGGGTGAGGGCCTCACCCGTCTTCTGTCCACCCGCAGGGAGCCGGGAGACGGCCTTCACCTACGCCGTGAGCGCGGCCGGGGTGGTCAACGCCATCAGCCGTGCCTGCCGCGAGGGGGAGCTGTCCACGTGCGGCTGCAGCCGGGCCGCGCGGCCCAAGGACCTGCCCCGGGACTGGCTGTGGGGCGGCTGCGGCGACAACGTGGACTACGGCTACCGCTTCGCCAAGGAGTTCGTGGACGCCCGCGAGCGCGAGAAGAACTTCGCCAAGGGCTCGGAGGAGCAGGGCCGCGTACTCATGAACTTGCAGAACAACGAGGCCGGCCGGAGGGTAAGCGACCCTGCCCCACGCGCACCGGGACGGCGGGCCCCGCCCCCCCACAGCTGGACGGGGGCCCCGCCCACACGCACACCTGGACAGGGGGCCCTGCCACACACACACCTGGACAGAGGGCCCCGCCCACACACACCTGGACAGGGGGCCCTGCCCACACACACCCTGGACAGGGGGCTCTGCCACACACACACACACACACGTGGACGGAGGGCCCCGCCCACACACACCCTGGACAGGGGGCCCTGACACACACACAAGTGGACGGAGGGCCCCGCCCACACACACCTGGACAGGGGGCCCTGCCACACACACACCTGGACGGAGGGCCGCGCCCACACACACCCGGACAGGGGGCTCTGCCACACACACACCTGGACGGAGGGCCGCGCCCACACACACACCTGGACGGAGGGCCCCCACACACACACCTGGATGGAGGACCCCGCCCCCACACACACCCAGATGAAGGACCCCAGCCCCGCAGACAACTAGACCATCGGCTGTTTCTGGGCTCTGCTGTGCCACGGCAGCCGGTCCAGGAAGGGGTTGAGTCTGACCACAGAGATTCTTACGATGCTGACCTAGATTCCCACACTGGAACTCATCCTTGATTTCCAAAGGCTCCATTTCCCACGAGACACACGCAGTTGTCACTCTTTTAGCCTATTCTGTTCCTCCACAGGACATCCGTGCCTGTAGGACTTGGGTGCAGTCTCGTCACCGAATCCCAGGCACCTCTTGTCTTGACTGCCCCTCCTGTGTCGTTTGAACAGCTAGGATGATTGGAAGTTTAGGCCATCAGGCCTCGTATAGGGTTTATGGTTTGTTAGAGGCTCAGGTAAAGCAGAGCTGACTTTTCAGCGCTGCCATCATGCATATCCCGAGACCCAGTCCAAAAGCACACTTCAGTACTGATGGCAAACACACTTGGGTGCTTTAACCTAAGTGGAACTGTGGAAGGCAACCATCCTTTGAAGGCCCAGTCTCATCAGTCTCGTGGAAGAGGCGAGGGTCTTCTGAGCCTCAATTTCAGTGGAGACTAAAATGTAGGTTTGGGGAGAGCTGGGTTTACTGTTTGTGCAGAGCACACCTGGGCCAGGGCTCTGGGCTTCCTGCACGGGTGCTGGAGAGCTCGGGCCTCATCTGCCGGCACCTGCTCGGGAAGCCCCCATGTCTGAGCACACGGCCTGCTCCTCTCTCCTGAGCAGGGTCTGCCCCGACGGGGTCTGCCTCTGCTACTGACTGGAGGCCTCGCTCAGCCAGAAGCTGTCTTCCACTCTTCAGGCGTCCACCGTGGATGTGCGTCCAGATCTCCCTGGACAGAGGTCTGAGGCCCGAGTGCTGGGTGGCAGGAGGCCCTCCTGGCGAAGGGCCGGGGCCACGGACCTCTCAGGAAACCACACAGACCTCTCTCTGGGAGAGCTGTCCACACTCAGGTCTGTGTCAAGCCCGGGCTCGGGGCCCAGCAAGGTACTTAGTGAGGCCGATGAGCTAACGATAAAACAGGAGCAGCAGTTTCTGGAGGAGAAGTAAATTCAGAAACTTAATGTTGGTTCATTGGTGACTCAGTAACAGGACATGGATATACTTCTAAAAAGTGTTAATATATTAATTTCCTAAAAAATTAACTCGTTTCATAGGAGCACATATCAAACGAAGGGGATTGGAAATGCCTCTTCTGTGACTTAGCGTCCTGTGGTGCTGGTAGAACATGGTACCCGTGTGTAAACCTAGCGCCATCACTAGCGTGACGTCAAGTCAAAATTAGAATTGGTCATTGCCCAGCATCTTCCTTGCAGAGGCTAGTTTTGTTTAGCCAGATATGGGTGTTCAGCTGTGGCGTGTCAGGAGTTCGGGCCGTCGCTCTGATCTGTGGCTATCGTGCTATAAATCCGGGTGGAGAGACCAGAACTCTTCTGCTCTGAGGGCATCTGTGGAGCGGCCTCAGTCTCCCACGACCTCCTCTCCATTTGCCAGTCTTTGGGAGTCTAACCGTGAGAGACTGATTAAAAAAAAAAAAGGTTAGGGTCTTCACTTTATCTCCTGAATGCCCAAATTCTACCCATTTTTCGAGGTCCCAGTTCACACACCACGTACCCCCATAATCTTTCCCATCCCCCGTGGCTGGCAGTCTCTGCGAAGCGCAGTGGAGCCTTGCGGACCTGGCTGAGGTGTTAGACTTTGCTCACTCCAGCTCCTGAGGAGCGGGGGACCCCCGCACGTGACCGTGCAGGGAAAACTCCCCATGGCCTCCTAGCAAGAGGTCAAGTTCAGGAAGGCTTTGCCTGGGGCCCCGGGCAGATGCGGAGCCCAGCCGCTCGTCCTCATCCGGCCCCACTTCTGCTGGCTCCTCATTTCTTCACCCTTAATTGTTTGTTTGCTTTTTCCAGCCCTTATCTCGGCTGCGCCTTCCATCAGCCTGTCCTACCCCCTCCCCGGCTTCGTCTGTCTGCCCCCTGCAGTCTCCTCACCTCTGCACAGCCCTTTATCTCTCCCCGGCGTCCATCTGCTCCAGGTGGGGAGTCTCTGTCCCTCTCTATGTCTTATCCCCCCTCCAAGGAGCAGGCCTCGCCATCAATCACCTCCCACCTCCTGACACCTACACAGAACCTTCCTCAGGAAACAAGGTGGCCGGCATTGAAAATGCCCCAGACGGGTATTTTACAACCAGATCTTTTTAAAGGGTAGGATATCTAGGATCTGACATCTTGACCACAGAGGAAATCTCGGGCATACTTTACGAGAAATTTCTCTTGGCCCTTGAGAGCCTCTAGTGACCCTGTTTTACAATACTGAAGCCAGGGGCGGTGGGTTGATACTGCCTTGTCACTCAAGGGCCTCTGAGCATTTTCTAGATGAAAGCTGCCTCGTCCTTGTGACATTCCTGCCAGTGACCGAGCTCCGTCACACCATTAGATGCGGAAGAGGGGCAAGGGGCTCTGCCAGGGGGCGAGATGTAGACCTAAGAAAAATTTTAAAACATTCTCCTGCTTTTTCAGTTCGCAGCAAGGGCCAAAATGACCAACCTCCTTCTCTTGCAAGAGGAACATCTATATATTAGCAACAGTAAAATATTTAAAATACAAGCATAACCGTCTCTACGCTGTCTTTCTTCCTAGAAGAAGGTAGAATGGACGTCTAAATAGTGAGGGTCAGTGACGCTCTCCCTTCCGGATTTGTTTTACTAAAATTCCTGTCCCTCCCAAATCTCCCCGTGGAGATGCTTATCCATCCCTCACCCCCAGTCACTCAGTGTCGGGTTCACAGTTTTAGGCCCTTAATGTTTCCTCCTTCTTCTAACAGCACCAGCTGCCTGACATCCCTCTCTAAACCGAGGACCGTTTCCAAGGAATGTCAGGTTCCAGCTCAGACCCGGGGGATTTGCGCCAGAGGACGACTGCGGGCCCCGTCTTTGAAGTCCCTGTCGGAATGGGGTGTCAGTTCCTTTCTGCCTTTGGCCTGGAGCTGCCAGCCAAGTGCTGGTGCCTTTAACCTTGGGGAGGGGCCTGCCTGACTTCTCCACCCTAATCCGTTTTTAAGCCCCAGGTTTGGTGAGCAACCCTTCCTGGGTGGCCCTTGCACAGTTTATTGAGCCTCATGTAGAGCGACGGTTTCTCCACCCGGAAATAGTGGGAATAGTTCTGTACCAGAAAAAAACCAGGAAGAGTTTGGACAGGAGTAATAAGAGCTCATGCAGCTGAAGCTCTCTCTCGCACCTGCAGTGGTCCCAGCCGCAGTGCTGGATAAAGACACAATCTGGGGACTCTTGAAAAGAAAGCCGAGAGAAACCCTTGACAAATGAGTCCTGCCTGCGTCGGTGACAATAGCTGTGGCAGAAGAAAATGTTGGGCAGCGGACCTGCATCTTTATCCTGCCATCTGCACTTCTGGGCCGGCTGCCAGGGCTAGTTGACACAATGCATCCGTATGCTTTCGCTGAAAGGCACTTTGTAAGCAGCTTTCTGGTCTGCTCTTGCCTTTCCATTTGGATTTGGGGTAGCCCACGTTCAGGTCCCCTCCCAATTTTGTGGTTCAGTGACTTCTGGGTGGATTTGTTTTCCAAGACATCCGCCCTAAGATGGACCCACCGGTCTGCTCTCCCATCGCAGAGGGCCTGCCCCTCCCCTGCATCACAGCCACTCCCAGGGGGTGTCTTGTCACAATGTGCTGTGGTTTATGGTGAGGCTCCGATGACTGTAGAGCTAGTGAGCAACTGTTAACATAGAAAAAGGGACCGTTTAATTCTTAGGGGACTTGACAGGATTGTGGAGAGCTTTCGGCTAGCCAGGGCCGTGCCAGCGGTCTCTGTTCTAGGCTCCCGGTACGGCTGATTCTTTTTTCTGGACTGGGCTCCATATCGTGTAAAAGCTACACTCATGTTGTTGGTTTTTATTTGTTTGAGACTTTGATCAAGATAGAAATAGCCTTTTTTTTTTTCCTGCTGGTAACGACACATTTCTTGTGACAAATTTCAGGTGATAATAAATGGGTAATAAAAAGGGCAAGTGTGCCATCCTGGTAGTGACTCAGACATGGCCGTCACCTCCCCAGAAGTTTTCTGTGTGCTGTTCCTTTTATCCACTTTCAACCTGGAAAGACCTTTGGACATGGTTGGAAAACCGGCCCTCTGCACACGCACCCTGCCGGCCCTCTCCTGCACTCGCCCTAGCCAGCCTCTGGGCATCTTCCGTCAGGGATGTTCCTTCTCATCCCCTTCTCTCTCCTCCCCCTCTCCCCGCAGGCTGTGTATAAGACGGCAGACGTGGCCTGCAAATGCCACGGCGTCTCGGGGTCCTGCAGCCTCAAGACCTGCTGGCTGCAGCTGGCGGAGTTCCGCAAGGTGGGGGACCAGCTGAAGGAGAAGTACGATAGCGCGGCTGCCATGCGCATCACCCGCCGGGGCAAGCTGGAGCTGGTCAACAGCCGCTTCAAGCAGCCCACCCCCGAGGACCTGGTCTACGTGGACCCCAGCCCGGACTACTGCCTGCGCGACCAGAGCACGGGCTCGCTGGGCACGCAGGGCCGCCTGTGCAACAAGACGTCCGAGGGCCTGGACGGCTGTGCGCTCATGTGCTGCGGCCGCGGCTACGACCAGTTCAAGAGCGTGCAGACCGAGCGCTGCCACTGCAAGTTCCACTGGTGCTGCTTCGTCCGCTGCAAGAAGTGCACGCAGGTCGTGGACCAGTTCGTCTGCAAGTAGACGGGGCCGCTCTCCTGTGCTCCTCCGCGCTGCTGCAGAGTCTATAGGATCTAGATCTATATAAATCTATTTTATATTTGTATAAAGAAAAGGATGGATGGTAAATAATTGAAGGAAGAAAACGGAAAGGAAAAGCCTATTTAAGAGACGCTGGAAATCTTGGAGGATTGGATTTTGCTGGTTCTCTGATCCCAGTGGGTGGGAAAAGGGCTCTGTCCCCGCCTCTGGTGGGGACTCTCAAGAGGTAGGGACTTGGGAATGTTCCCTGTCTACCCACCGCGGCCTTGAGGACAGAGGTGGTGCTTGGAGGGGGACCTTGATGATGTCTGGAGTCTTTGCTGGGTGGGTGACTGCCCTGCGACCCTGGCCTCTGGGCCAGGCGGCCCCGTGGAGTGACGGGAACCCAGCCTCACGCCTGGCATCTTCTGGGTCTCGTCCAGAACACCGACTGGTTCCATGAGAGGCCCAGTGCCTCCTTGCACTTTCGTCCGTGTGCGTACTTGCAGAATCCACAGTTACAGGAAAGAGGACAGGCCCCACGCCGTCTCTGGGGACCACAGAGGGACAGCTCCTCCCCAGACTCCGGGGCCTGCCTTTCCAGCGAGAATTAATTTTCCTCTGCGATTCACTGGCACCTGCACCAGGAGGGAGGGGTCGTTTGACCTGATGTGTCAGGAGAGACATGGACTCTCCATGCCCGAGCTGCAGAAAGCCAGGTGGTGACTGGCGAGGGCGGATGGCACCGTGCTCCCACGCAGGGAGCGGACGCTCTGATGCTTCTGCCGGCCCTCCCCGTTGCGGGAAGCTGGGGCAGGTGCGGCCATGCTCGGCCGGCCTGTTGCGGGCTCTTCACCTGTGCCCCAGATGTAGTTTCCCTCTGACATTAAACACCCTCCACTGAAGTTTCTCTTTCCTTACTTGGACACACGGTTATGTTTCATGGGTCCTTTTATTTTCGATCTGATCCTTGGAACCCTGCTACACGGTGCACGCACGGAAGAGGGCGAGAGAATGGAGACGTTCCAGAGCCCTAGTGTGGTGTTGCAGGGACAGGGGGACATCGTGAGAATTCATAAGGTGACGCGTGCGTGCACGCCTTCTCCGCCAGGGCAACACAGTTACATGATGGCCGTTAACATCGCTGCTCTGAACAGAATTCAGAGTTAGGGTTAAACCTCACATTTACCTCCTCTCCCCCCCCACCTTCCGCATTTTACCTCCCACCAGTCTTCCTGGGCTCTTGGTGACCACAGGCGTTGCGGATGCCCTCTGCTGGCTTCTCCGTGTTGCCATGTGCGGTTTTGGGGCCAGAACTTCAGTTTTGGAGTATCTGGGACAGGAGAGAATAAGGCAGAGCTCAGGCACCCTAGAAAAGGCGGGGGTCTCTGGGAGAGACACTGAGACAGGCTGTCCAGCGAGCGAGAAGCCACAAAAGACACCAGTTTTATGTTAGAAAAGTTTGTTTCCGGGGAAGTGATGGGATTACGGGATTAACTTGGTTATAATGAGCAAATGACTGCAGAAGTGGGTAAAAGAGGTTCTGCCCGAGGGCGTCCACGGCCCCATATCCTGCTGTGTCTTCAGTACCTAAAGAAAGACCTCCTGACCCGACACCGAGGAACGTCCGACGTAGGGCTGTGTTCCCTGTAACTGTTCCTCGCACGGTTACTCAGATTGGTTGACATTTTCAAGAGGAATGGTCCATGAGAGAAAGTGTTTAAACCACCTGGCCTACAGAAGATCAAAAGCGTGTCCTTGGCTTCAATCGCTGGCATTTAACCAAATAAACCAACCAGTCACCCAAATCAACCGTGACGGTCAGGGTTTTGAAACACTGGCTGGCTTCATTGCCCTTGCCTACATCACGGGTCCACAGACCCCGAGAGTTACCTTGTATCAGGTGCTCAAAGTGTTTAAGAGCTGAGACCCAGTTCATCCTCAGACACTTCAGAAAGTTAGTTGGGAGTGACTTGCCCACAATCCCAAAAAGTGGCCCCGTGTTCACAAAGGGAGATGGATCACCCCTGTCACGCCGAGCTTATTCCTGCAGAGTCCTGGCACGGGAATGGGCGAATACCCAACGTTTTCCTTCCAACTGCGGGGCGGGTTGTATGTTCAAACACCCACGTGATTGCTGCCGCCGCTGACAACCAGGTCTCGGGATTATTTAATTTTCAGAACGGGTTGGGATGAAGTTAGACTTATTGTCACACGCTTGTGGGATCCTGGTGAATTGGCAGCGGCCTGTGGCGTGGCTGGTGAGGCAGTGGGAAGTGGGTGGAGAATGTGGAGGCCGCCCTAGAAGACTGAGCTTCTGGGGACTTCCCCGGCGGTCCAGTGGTTAGGATGCCGCACTTCCACTGCCAGGGGCCAGGGCTCGATCTCTGGTCAGGGAACTGAGATCCCACAAGCTTGTGTGGCGAAGCAAAAAAAAAAAAAAAGCTTCTGCTCAGAACCGCAGACTGTTTGAGCAGAGGGTGTGGCAGTCAGACCCCCAGCTCCTGTGTGTCCAGATGAGGACCTCCAAACCATGAGCAGGTCCTAAACCTTAGCGTGCTGTGAAAATGCGGAGTCCTGGACCTGCAATGCCAGAAATGTTTATTCACTTGATCTGGGGTGGGTGGAGCTAGGACCACTGTCCACACCCTCATCGAGGACCTGAGGGAACCCTGCGCTGGTGATCCAGAGACTCTACTGGACCTACAGGCATTGAGAGCTAGCCCAGGACCCACGGGGAGACAGGCAGCTGGGCCCTAATTCCCAACCTGGTGCTCTTGGCAACACCGTGCAGAATTCCCTGGCACCTGAAATGTATTAACATGTAGCCTAATTGAATTAATGAAATGCCTGGACCAAGCAGCCATCCAGGGAGGCTTTCTTGTTTTTCTTTTTTTCTTTTTTTTTTTTTGGCTGTGCCACAGCAGCTTGTGGGATCTTAGTTCCCTGACCAGGGGTTGAACCCGGGCCATGGCAGTGAAAGCACCGAGTCCTAACCACTGGACTGCCGGGGAATTCCCCAGGGAGCCTTTTTGATGAGAGGGGAAAGAACCGATCTGCCCTGGGATCTTCCACCCGGGACTGGGGGAAGCCTACAGATCCACTATGAATATAATAAGGTGTTATTTACTTAGCTCTGTCTGCAGGCATTCACCTTGTCTTCAAGATGAAATTCAGAGAAAGGCATGCCTGACTGCCTCCACTTAAAGTAGATGGGAGGGTGGGAAGACAGCCACAGCTGGGGTCAGGATGAGGCCAGCCCTCCACTCACAAAGGCTTTGTGACCAGAGTCTCAGGAACTGAATTCGAAGTCCTAGTTTGGAGAATACATTTCGTTGTCATCCACGCTCCATCCTTTGAGCTGAGAAACAAAACTTGGTACTTGTATTAAATCCCCAAGTTGGTTATTTCCACTGAAATTCTGCCCTGCTTCTTCCCTTAAATCATTATTATTTTAGGGACTTCCCTGGTGGTCCAGTTATATATATATATAAAATTTTATTTCAGCTTTGTTATCCTTGGAGCTCTGGGCCCATAACAAGACATCTGTGGTTGAAATTTCTCCACGAGACAACGATCGTACAGCTCCAGTGATTTATCAAGAAAGAAGCCCATTTCTTGGGAGGAGAGCCGCACTGTCCCAAGAAGGTGGGAAAAGTCCTCATCTCCATCTTAAAACAGGCTCTGACGCGTGGCCAGCCCCCACTGACCCTGGTCACATGTATTCTGGGACCCCAGTGTGTGCGTGTGCGTGCGCCTGTACACGCCCATGCCCACCACGTACACAGGAATGAACGCTTGCATTAAATTTGGAGGGGAGTTAGCGAGGCACTGGAGACATGGAATATGTAAAAAAAATAAAATAAAAGTAACTGTCACCACTTCTGGCTGAGACGCTGCAGAACATGGCTTGTCTGTCTTTATTGGAAACCCCTGCCCTCTGGTTGGGAGGACAAGCTTCACGTCTCTGGAAGAAGCCTGGGGGGCTGAGAAGGACCTCCCCCCCCATTATTGTGAGTCCTTTATTATGTAAGAATCTGCACGGTAGTTATACCCGAACAATAGGAAAGGTGCTTTACTTCCTGATTCTACATAAGAATGCCAGGTAATTTGCCCCTAAGTAAGAAGGTTTGGCCCAGGTATGAGGTCAGATGTTCGGTGCTTCACACAGTGGATTTTCACGTAGATTGTCTACGCTCTGCTTCCTTCCCTGCCGCCTGCCCTTTGCTCTTCGCTCTGTCCATTTGCAGCTCTGCCCGAGGCGGCAACAGAAGATAGAAACAAATCAGTTAACTGGGGCTTCCTGAGTAGTTTTCATAAATAACAGAGTGGGAGAAGAGGTGGCTGAAATTAGCTTTTTAAATGATCTGCAAATTTAACTTGTCACTTATGTGTATTTCTACCGCTCCCCGGGATAATTGGAAATAGCCTTAAAGCTGCCACGGCCAAAGCAGATAGGAAACTGCAGTACAGAGAGAGCTGGCCCTAGTGTGGGCCTGTCAGCAAGCCATCGGAAGGGGCTGCTGCAGCTGCTCCAAGATGTAAAAGAAAAGGCAACTATAGGAAGTGGCCCTCTCTAGGGACTTCCCTGGTGGCACAGTGGGTAAGACTCTGCTTTCCCAAAGCACAGGGTCCGGGGTCGATTCCTGGTCAGAGAACTAGATCCCACATGCCACAACTAAGAAGCCCGTGTGCTGCAACTAAAAGAAAGAAAGATCCTGTGTGCTGCAATGAAGACCTGATGCAGCCTATATAAATAAATACTTTTTTTAACATCTTTATTGGAGTATAATTGCTTTACAATGGTGTGTTAGTTCCTGCTTTATAACAAAGTGAATCGGCTATACATATGTTCCCATATCTCTTCCTTCTTGTGTCTCCCTCCCTCCCCCCCTCCCTCCCCCGCCCCTCTAGGTGGACACAAAGCACCGAGCTGATCTCCCTGTGCTATGCGGCTGCTTCCCACTAGCTATCTATTCTACGTTTGGTAGTGTATATATGTCCATGCCACCTTCTCACTTTGTCACAGCTTACCCTTCCCCCTCCCCATATCCTCAAGTCCATTCTCTAGTAGGTCTGTGTCTTTATTCCTGTCTTACCCCTAGGTTCTTCATGACATTTTTTTTTCTTAAATTCCATATATATGGGCAGCCTAAATAAATAAATACTTTTAAAAAATATATAAAAAAGAAAGCTGCATCCTTTAAACCAATTTTATTTGAAAGCCAAAAGGGATGTGACGGTTTCAAGGGGTCCGGCCCTCTAGCGTGCTTTCTAGGACCGGGGGCTGTGCTCTGTCTGTTGGGTCAACCAGCCCTTTGGCTAGTCTCTGATTTGACGTTGTCGTCTCCCTTAGATTTACTGGTTTTCCAGAGACCTTTTTAGTAGAAGGGAAGTTTCATAAAGGAAGGACTTTTAAAAAAATCTCTTTTGTTCCCAGCTCTGTCTCCCAGAATCTCAAATAGTGCCTTGCAGAGAGATGGTTCCATACATAATTGCTGGAGGAATGATGATTCTCACTCAACAGATGAGGGAACAGTGTAGTTTGTTTCCTCAAAGTTCCAAGTGATGGGCTTCCCTGGTGGCGCAGTGGATGGGGGTCTGCCTGCCGATGCAGGGGATGCGGGTTCGTGCCCCGGTCCGGGAAGATCCCACATGCCGCGGAGCGGCTGGACCCGTGAGCCGTGGCCGCTGGGCCTGCACGTCCGGAGCCTGTGCTCCGCAACGGGAGAGGCCACAACAGTGAGAGGCCTGCGTACCGCAAAAAAAAAAAAGTTCCAAGTGACAGAAATTGATCTGAGGGCTTTCCTGGTGGCACAGCGGTTAAGAATCTGCCTGCCGATGTAGGGGACAAAGGTTCGAGCCCTGGGTGGGGATCAGATCCTGCATGCCTTGTGGCCAAAAAAACCCCCCAAAACAAACCAAAAAACAATTATAAAGATACTTCCCTTTGAAAAAGAAGACAAAAAAAATTTTTAAAGAAAAGGAAATTAAACAAACAACAAAAAATAAAGATACTTCCCTTTGACAGTAATAACTCTATACAGCACCAGCTGCTTCCTTCACACTTTCCTCAGTTCTGCAAGGTCTGAGTCCTCACCAAAAGGAAATATCTGAGAGGGAGGAAGATGGCCCGATGTTTCTGTAAATCTCCCTCGGCTCCCAGGAGCAAAGGCAGCAAACACTGGAAACGTTACAAATGCCCTGCAGGCAGCCTGCTTTTGTCCCTTCCGATCTGAGAGCGTGCACTGCCCTGCCTTCTAGTCTGAGGCTGGGGACGGGAGGAGCATTGAGTAGGAAGTGGGTCCACTCACACATGTAAGGTGCTGTGTTCCCTCCTCTTTCTATTTTCTGACTGTCAGGGCCTCTCCTCTCCCTGAGCCAGGGCCAGGTCCCCAGCGCCCACTCTGCGCTGGGCTCCCCTTCCTCCTGGCCACACAGTGTCGCTGTTTCCCCAGCTCCAGCCCAGTGTCTGTGGCTCGCACCTTAGCTCAAAAGCTGGGCGTGGGGTCTTTGCGGGTTGATGCCAGAAACAGACTCTGGACAGCAGCTTGGCTGAGTTTTACATGTTTCGTTTGGACGAATTTGGGAAGAATTAGGTCAGTGTAATTTTACTAATTTTTTTTTTTTGGCCACGCCGCATGGCCTGTGGGATCTTAGTTCCCCACCCAAGGATCGAACCCGGGCCCTCGGCAGTGAGAACTCAGAGTCCTAACCACTGGACCACCAAGGAATTCCCATATTTTACTAGTTTTTTTTGCGGTACGCGGGCCTCTCACTGTTGTGGCCTCTCCTGTTGCGGAGCACAGGCTCCGGACGTGCAGGCCCAGCGGCCACGGCTCACGGGTCCAGCCGCTCCGTGGCATGTGGGATCCTCCCGGACCGGGGCACGAACCCGCGTCCTCTGCATCGGCAGGCAGACCCCCATCCACTGCGCCACCAGGGAAGCCCACTAATTTTTTAAAGATTGAGTGTGCAAGGAAGATGAGGGGAGTGCCTAGTCTGGCCGGGATGGGCCACCGAGACATCCGTGACAGCAGTGGAGCTCGGGCTGGAAAGTGGCATGTGTCAGCCACGGCGGATCCCCTGCCCCTAAGTAGTTTCCAGGCAGCCGAATACTCTGCTTGCTTGAAGGTCATCATTGCAGAGGTGGGAACTATAGCTACCATTCAGAGGGCTGGCTGACTGTACCAGCTGCTTTGCGTATATTATGGATAATTCTCTCAGTACCTCTGCAGGGTCTGTGTTATTATCCACATGTTACAGATGGGAAGACTATGACTCAGAGAGGTCAAGTAACATCCTCGGACTCACACAGCTGCTAATTGATGCCAAACGACTCCAGAGGCCCTTCCGGTTCCTCAGTGGATTTCTGGGTGATCACAGGATGTAGTCACCTGAAGTAAGAGGTGCCCGTTTCCTTCTGAGACTCAGGTGTATACAATAATCTTCCCCATCTTGCCACCATGAATTTTTTAATATATGTGCATATTTTATTTATCTATTTTTATATTGGCCGTGCTGGGCCTTAGTTGTGGCACGAGCGCTGATAGTTTCAGCGTGCGGGCTCTTAGTTGCGGCATGCATGCAGGATCTAGTTCCCCGACCAGAGATCGAACCCGGACCCCCTGCATTGGGAGCACAGAGTCTTACCCACTGGACCACCAGGGAGGTCCCGCTACCAAGAATTTTGAATGAGAAGGGTGAGTAGGGAAATTTCTTCTGATAGGCACATGGCCGAGGGAACTTGGCCATCCTGAATCTAAGGGAAGAGAACAAGGAGTGCAGAGCTGAGGACACAGAGAATCTGCACAAAGGGAGGAGAGGGTGTTGAAAGACATGTTGAAGCAAAGGCGGGTGGTGGGTGCTGAGCTTGGCGCTTGCTGTGTGCCCAGGACAGCGGAACTGACTAGGTCACTCGCCTTACGTGTGAATTACAGAGCTGCCTCACGGTGGGTTCGTTTTGCACAAGACAGTTGTTGTTGTTTCGTTCTAGGGTTTTTTGTTTTTGATTCTCTGAAATTTTTAGTTTGTTCTGGTGATGTAACTAACACAGCAGAAGGACTTCAGCCGTCGGACGAGGCGAGACAGCGGCCCTTGGAGGAGGCCCTGGGTAGGAGCGGTAAGATGGCCTCTTGGTGGGAGAGGCCTGAGCCGCAGGGATGATTGTGGGAAGGTTGTAGATCTGAGCGCAGAGGACAAGAGTGGAATCGGCTGGAGGGGGGACGAGGTCCCACATCCCCTGGGTCCTCGAGTCAAACATGGGCTTGGACTTCAGCCCCAGGGCCAGAGCGCATCTACCCAGGGAGGTGGGGACATGCGGCCCTCAGGAGGGGCCCGAGGCCCCCAGCAGAGATGGAGGCCAGGCGGTCTCCACTGGGTACTTCCCTGGATTTATACAAACCCCACTGCCTTTCCCCAGGCTGATGAATCTGAGGTTTGGAATAATGGTGCTCTTCAGAATTCAGAAGGGCCCTGCGAATGTGTGACGTCAGCAGACCAGGCCGTGAGCTGAGCTCTGGAAATCCCTCTTCTAAGCTGCTCCTCCAGGAAGGTCCTGGGTTCCACGCCAGGACCCGCCTCTCCATCACAGGTAAGTACCTTCTCCCACAGAGAAGGAGACACCCTAAAATACTTCCGAATTACGTACATATTTTCAGCCCCAGGGAGCCCTCCCCCTTCTGGTCAGTCCACTGTTGGGCTCAGATGTGCTGGAGGCCGAGCAGGACCAGGACGCCTTGGGAATCGCCTGCTGCACTGGACCGAGGGGCTGCGGCATGGGGGTGGGGTGGAGGGTGTCCGAGTGCGAGCGCTCCCAGGCTGTGTCCACCACGGGGGTAAGAGCAGGAAGGGCAGCTCCTGCTGCAGACTCAGAGCCTCGCCTGCACTTCTGGGCACCCATCCTCTATCTGTTTGGAGAGAAGGGAGCCCAGGAGCAAGCAAGATCCTGTCCATGGATCCCAGGAGAGGAAGCTCGAACTGGACGTTGAGTGGAGCTTGGGTGACTGCAGGGCCCGAGCTTGCCCTCCATCTGGCTGTTAAAATCTGGGGAGATTTAAGAATTCATGGGACTTCTCTGGCCGTCCAGTGGTTAGGACTCCACGCTTCCACTGCAGGGGGGCGCAGGTTCAATCCCTGCTCAGGGAACTAGGATCCTGCATGCCGCGCGGTGTGGCTGAAAAAATAATAAAATAAAATAAAAAATAAGCATTCAGACTTCTAGGACCCAGACCTGGAGACGCTGATTGAGTGAATCTGAGGTCAGGTCTGGGAATCTGTGTTTTCAAAAGACGCCTTGGGCGATTCTGCTCTGTGGCTAGTTTCACACTTGCTGACAGGTTATTAGGTCTGACCAAGCAAGCCTTGCACACAAGTGAGACGGCTGTTTGCAGAGGACCTGGGTTTAGAGGTAGCATGTACAGGGCATCAGGTCAGTGTCTGCATCCTCGAGATTGACCCTGGACTAGGGGACGGTGGGCCGTCCTGAATTAGCGTCTCCCCAAAGGTCTAACATCAGTAGAGTCTGTCCCCAAACTCTCCTCCGTAGTAAGATGTGTGGATGTGACTTCCTGGACGTGTTTCTAATCTCTGCTGCGGTCCATGGACCACATTGTCTGACCAGATGAGGCGAGCGTCTTTTGGAGGCAGACCTGAGCCCTGAGCTTGGCTGTGTCTTGGTCTGTCTCTTCTGGCTTTGGAGATGCACAGGACACAGCGTGCCCCGGAGCGGCCCTGTGCTCAGACCGTCCCAGACCACATGGACAACAGCCCAAGAGGAGCCTTTGCTGCTGCCGCTTCCCACGCAGGTCTGCTCAGGGCAGAGCCGGCCACTGCGCACCCTCTGCCAGCCACTGTCCTGGGGCCCGCCGGCAGAAGCCAACGGGGGCTTTGTGTTCTCGCTAAGGAGAGTCCCCAGGGTCACCTCTGCTTCTGCCTCCAGAGTCCTGAGTTTGGACTTGGGCACGAATTGAGAGCTCACCCAGATAAGAACTTTGTTAAGCTATCAAGTCGGGCGACTTTGTGACGGGCATAAACACTTGCTCCTTGATCCGAGTCAGAGACCAGAATTCCGGTCCGGCTCTGCTGTCGGCTTGTGCAAGAGCCCCGGACTCAGCACCAGACTGCCAGGCTTTAGCTGATCCAGTGCCACCTGCCCCTCAGGGGCTCGGTAAGGCTTGGCTGCAACAGAAGATGGGCAAGTGCTTCGGACCACGTACCTGATCACACTCTTGCATTACCTGTCATTTCAGGTCTGCTGTGGACGGACCCAGTAGTCCCAGGCTTGTTTTCTGAGCCCTTACTGTATGTTCCCAACAAAGTAGAAAAAAAAAAACGCTCTCTCGGCCAAACAGATTTTTTTGGTAACAAAAAGAACCAAGGTGGAAATAAAGGATATCTTTCTAATCAGAGAGAAGCTATTTGTCACCAGGACAGGTAAGCGAGAGTTACAGATTTCAATCCCTAATGAAGTTTAAGAAAATAAGGGATATTTAGATGTTTGGGGTCATTTGGAAGAGTCTGGAGACATGGAGAAAACCAGATATTCCCTGGAGACTTGTTTCAGCTACAGGACTGTGGGTCCTGTCTCCCTTCGGGAATTAACATCAGCAAGGGCTTGAATTGGTGCACGGTGCAGAGGGCCCAGCTTCCCAGCTAAGTGATCTCAGGCAGTTTCCTTAGCAGTAAAACAGGGGTAATAATATCTTTCCCTCAAATAAGATAAAGGATGTGAAAGCCTTTTGTAAAGCATAAAGTCTTCTTAGAGATTGAGATATTGGTACATCGAACTTGTATCAAGGCAAGAAAGATCAAAGGAAACATGATTTTTTAAAAAGCACGTGATTATGACACATAAGATCTTCAGAATCATCCCTTGATCAAAGCCAGCCACAAATGCAAGGAATCTAACCTGGATTTGTTTGGCCTTTCATATACCTAGAAGTCCACCGTTCTTCCCTAGGTCAACCTTGGTCTTCCCTGAGAAGATGACCACCGTGTTCCTCCAAAAGAAGCCCTTTTTAAAGTCTGTTTCCCATTGTTTCCAGACCTTAGGGAACTTCAGAAGGACAGAGGAACCTTGACCAGAAGCAGAAGGGAAGCAGGCCCATACCTGGGCCTCCAGAAGACGTGGACCAGGACCCAGGGCTTTACTCCGCCCTCCGCAGGGTCCAGCTATTTCTCCTCACTGGCCTGCACCCCAGACCATCGAGGCAGCCACATCGAGGGCCAAGAACTGGGGAGGCCCCTGCTCCCCAGTCACAGAGGGTACAAGTTGGAAGGCATTTTCTGAGCAGCACATCTCTACTCCGGGCAGGGATTCAGCTATCATCGGCCCAGCTTTGATTGCAGGGAGCAAGCAGTTCTTTGGGCCTGTCCTGAATAGTAAAGCTTACACATACCCTTGTTTATCTGGGGAAATGCCTCCCAATTCTGAACAATTGACTTACGGGTTCTCTTTCTGAGAACAATGCCCATTCATAAGGCAGGGACATTCTGTTCTGGTGACTCCCGGCTGGGCAGTCACAGCTCTCTCGGGAGAGGGAGGTGGGCAGGGTTCACCCCCAAAAAGCTGGCTGTGTCCCAGTGTGTGCTCCAAATGTGAGCACACAGGGCCGAGCTGGTCGGAACCTACCCAGAGGAACACACCCTGTGCACGTGGCAGTGTCATGTCCTGCTCACGTACCACCTGCCCTTCTCCCTGAGCTGAAGAAAATTGGGTAACTGTGTCCTCTGCTAAGGTCACAGTCCAAACCTTCAGAAATCATCCAGGTCGGAAATGTTAAGAAAAGACTTCACTTCGGACTTCCCTGGTGACACAGTGGTTAAGAATCCGCCTGCCAATGCAGCAGACACGGGTTCGAGCCCTGGTCCGGGAAGATCCCAAATGCCGTGGAGCAGCTAAGCCCGTGTGCCACAACTACTGAGCTTGAGCTCTACAGCCCGTGCACCACAACTACTGAGCCTGCGCTCTAGAGCCAGCAAGCCACAACTACTGAGCCCGTGTGCCACAACTACTGAGGCTGTGTGCCACAACTACTGAAGCCCGTGCACCTTGAGCCTGTGCTCTGCAACAAGAGAAGCCACCGCAATGCAGAGTAGCCCCCACTCGCTGCAACTAGAGGAAGCTGGTGCGCAGCAACGAAGACCCAACATAGCCAAAATAAATAAATTTATTTAAAAAAACAAACGACAGGGAGGGAAATTGTTTGGAAATCAGAACACTGAGGTTTTCATTTTGAGTTTTTTTTTTTTTTTTGCTTTGCATGTAGAGAAGTGCTTTATTTATTTTTTTTCTTTCAGTCTGTTTTTTGAAATGTAATTGACACACACACAGCGCTAAGTTTTAGGGGAACAGCATGATGACCTGACTTACACATATTGTGAGATGATGACCACGATGAGTTCAGCTAAATCCATCACCTAGGGGCTTCCCTGGCAATACAGTGGTTAGGACTCCAGCTCTCACTGCTGGGGCCTGGGTTCAATCCCTGGTCATGAAACAAAGATCCCGCAAGCCAGAAAAAAAAAATCCATCACCTCATAGAGACTTTATTTTTTTTAAATAAATTTTTAAATTTAAATTTCTATTTATTTTTGGCTGCGTTGGGTCTTCGTTGCTGCGTGTGGGCTTTCTCTAGTTGCGTTGAGCAGGGGCTACTCTTCGTTGTGGTACGCGGGCTTCTCATTGCGGTGGCTTCTCTTGCTGTGGAGCACAGTCTCTAGGCACATGGGCTTCAGTAGTTGCAGCACGTGGGCTCAGTAGTTGTAGCTCGTGGGCTCTAGAGCGCAGGCTCAGTAGTTGTGGCACACAGGCTTAGTTGCTTCACAGCATGTGGGATCTTCCCAGACCAAGGCTCGAACCCGTGTCCCCTGCATTGGCTGGTGGATTCTTAACCAATGCGCCACCAGGGAAGTCCTCTGACGGTCATCTTGAAGTTGGTCATTGGTGGTCTGACCAGCGTCATCTTGATTGTTTTAGGTACAATTAATCTTCAGTTCCAGGGTCGGTTTGTTTCCATTTCTTTGAGGCCAGTTCTTGGAATTGTGGCAGCTTATGTCATGGCTACAGTCTAGTCATCATGTAGTTCACTTCTTCCACCTGGCGAGGGTATCAGTATCTACAAGACAGCTCACAGGATATGGCTCACATTATGATCTATATAGCCCTTGGGGAGGAGCTAAAGGTCCTTGACTATGCTTGCTGACTAAACATTTATTATTTGGTCTCCTTTGACTGTTTTCCTTTGTTTCTGCATTTTCTTACGTCTCCAGTTGAACTTATTCTTTGGCTAAAGTTTCTCCACAGACAGAAGGCAGGCTCAGGCCATGGGGGACAAGGACCACAGGGTCCTGCTCCCTTTCAATACTATGTGTTGTTCACAGACATATATATGTATGCCTGTGAAAATATACAAAATTACTGAAAGGAATAACAAATTAGTGGCAGTGCTCAGCTCTGGGGAGAGAAGGAAGGGAATAGGATTGTCTGTGAACGTCACAGAATGTTTCAACTTTATCTGTAACATTTTACTTCTTTTATATAAGGGGAAAAAAAGAAACAGCAAAGATTAGTTTTTATCAGCTCTGGGTGGTGGGAACTTTTCATATTACACTCTGACTTCTCTGTATTTTTTCAAAAACCACCATACAGATCAGCGAGCACGAGATGAAATCTTTTGTGTGAAAAAGCACCCATGTGCTTGCTCCCCGTGAACCGTCTCTGGGCAGCTGGGGAGGGGACCAGGAAGTAGGGTCAGTGTGGGACATGAACTTTCACTGCACGTTCTTACTGTGTATACATTTAACTATTTGAACATACTGCTTAAAAATAATAATTATAAAGAGCAAGCAGGGCTTCCCTGGTGGCATAGTGGTTAAGAATCCACCTGCCAATTCAGGGGACACAGGTTCAAGCTCTGGGCCGGGAAGATCCCACATACTGCGGAGCAACTAAGCCCGTGCGCCACAACTACTGAGCCTGCACTCTAGAGCCCGCAAGCCACAACTACTGAACCCGCGTGCCATAACTACTAAGCCCGCGTGCCGCAACTACTGAGCTTGTGCTCTAGAGCCTGCAAGCTACGACTACTGAGCCCATGTGCCACAACTACTGAAGCCCACGCACCTAGAGCCTGTGAGCCACAACTACTGAGCCCGCGTGCCACAGCTACTGAGCCCGCGCTCCTAGAGCCCCTGCTCTGCAACAAGAGAAGCCACTGCAACAAGAAGCCTGCGCACCACAACGAAGAGTAGCCCCCGTTCGCCACAACTGGAGAAAGCCTGCGCGCAGCAATGAAGACCCAATGCAGCCAAAAATAAATAAATAAATTTATTTTAAAAATAATAATTAAAAAAAAAAAGAACAAGCAAACAAAAAGCATGTTTTAAGAGCCTGCTTTACTTGGAGAGGAAGGTGAGCACAGGCCTGCCCTCTAGATCAAGAGGCCTCATGTTCCTGGAGAAAGAAAGGACTTCTGTGGGTTCTTGGAGACTTTGCCCAAGCAGGCAGGGGTTGCACGCCCTCCAACCTCACCCTTGCAGTGCGGGCCATACTGAGAGTGGTGAGCAGCTGGGTTTTTTGGTTTTTTTAATTAAAAAATTTTTTTTCTTTTTTCTTTTGGCCGCACCGTGCGGCATGTGGGATCTTAGTTCCCTGACCAGGGATCAAACCCATGACCCCTTCAGTGGAAGCACAGTGT
Organism: Neophocaena asiaeorientalis asiaeorientalis; assembly: GCF_003031525.2. Lineage (NCBI taxonomy): Eukaryota > Metazoa > Chordata > Mammalia > Artiodactyla > Phocoenidae > Neophocaena > Neophocaena asiaeorientalis. Next base: position 1,536,138 of record NW_020176571.1, on the reverse strand, counting down.
CCTAACCACTGGACCGCCAGGGAATTCCCGTGAGCAGCTATTAACATGCCAGTTATGTAGTGGACGGGCAGGAAAAAACACTGAAAAGTGTCCACTATGGCAAAGGTAAGTATATTTTAGGGTGGTGAGAGAGAAGCCCCTTGGCCAGGCAAACATTCAGATGGTTGTCCTGTTCTCAACATCAGAGTCCTCAGCAAGAAAACAAAACCAGAGTTCACGTGGCAGGGGGGTCGGACTGCGGATCTCTCCTTTGTGGTGGTGGCGGCGGCCAGAGAGCGAGAGTACGAAGTGTTGCAACCCGAGTCATGGCAGGACAGGCATTTAGAAAGTTTCTTCCCCTCTTTGACCGAGTTTCAGTTGAAAGAAGTGCAGCCGAAATTGTAACCAAAGGAGGCATTATGCTTCCAGAAAAATCACAAGGAAAAGTATTGCAAGCAACGGTAGTAGCTGTTGGATCCGGCTCTAAAGGAAAGGGTGGAGAGGTTCAACCAGTTAGTGAGCAAGTTGGAGATAAAGTTCTTCTCCCAGAATATGGAGGCACCAAAGTAGTTCTAGATGACAAGGATTCTTTCTTATTTAGAGATGGTGACATTCTTGGAAAATACGTCGACTAAAATAAGTCACTGTTGAAATGGCATCACGTGAAGCTGCCACTGAAGTTCTGAAATCTTTCGTCGTTAAATAATTTCCGTGTTTCTTTTACAATAAAGTCATGATGTCCCAACTAATGATATTCAGTGTCTCTGAAATTTCGTTTCTCTGTATCGATTTAAACATTCCCAAATAAAGGTGTATAAATGCAAAGAAAACAAAAATAAACCTTCCAATCGATGGAAAACAAGCTGTAAAATCTAACAACAAACATGGAGGAAACTTGAAGCTATTGTGCTGAGGGGGGAAAGAAGTCCGTCACAGCAGGACAGATGCTGTGTGATTCCACTTCTACAAGGCCCCCAAAAGAGAGCCACAGAGACAGGAAGTAGGGTGGTGGGTGCTCGGGGCTGGGGGAGGGGGAGGGGAAGCTGGTGTTTAATGCGGACAGAGTTTCAGTTGGAGAAGATGAAAGAGTTCTGGAGGCGGATGGTGGTGACGGTTGCACTTAAAAAATGGTTAAAATGGTAAATGTTATCTTACTTGAGCACAATTTCTTAAAAAGTTGCCCATCCAGCTGATGGACTTTCAAAGGTGCAGCGTGTAACCAGTCTTGTACTGCCTCACGATCTTTAACCAAACCAGCTTATATTTTTTTCCTACAAATTTCCTGACAAGGGTGTGAAATACAACTTTGACATTCATATACAAATATATATATATATACACACACACACACAAATGTATGTTACTATGACACATAAGTAACCTAACATATACATGTAAAATAAACAAAACAACAAAACCAAACTAAAAACAGCAAGCAACACTCAAGTGACAAAGGCAGTGAGTCTTCACCAGACTCCCCCCCACGGGGTGGAAACATCCCAACAGCCCACCTGTTTTCTGGGCCCAGAGAGCAGAGCTGCAGCTGAAAGCCCTTCCCCCCACGTGCGTCCCCACAAGCTGCCCTTGCTCCGGGGCAGGTGGCTGGCGTCCCACTGCTCTGTGGCCTTTCCACCAGTGCCCAGCTGGCTTTCTTTCCAAGGACGGTGTCATAGTCTATGGGCACAAGCCTATCGGCAGCTTCGGGCTTTAGGGCGAGTCCTGATCTTTGGATGTGGAGCAGAACTGGGGCAGAGGGAGTCTGGTGTCTGGAAGAGATACCGCGGTCGGTCGCCTGACGCCAGCCCTACCCTGGTTTTGTAACTTTCTGCAGCGATGGCCCAACCCTGATGGCCTCAGTGTTCATCAGAACATTTTGCTCTGTTTTCGCTTTTGAAATAACCGTCTGAGTGGGAGCCCAGGTGGCTGTGGCTTGTCACCCCACACTGCCTCCACCAATGAGAGGGCCCCTGGGGGTGCCCGCTGAGGCCTGCCCTCTGGACCCGGAGCCTCCCACTTGGTGCCATGGGGTCAGCACGGGCCTGATGATGTGGAAACGTCACTGCCATCAGACTCAGAGCAGGGAGAAATGGAAACACCTGATACTGCTTGGGAAACAGTTAAACTCGTTCTAATCTGGCTGAGCCTCGTCCTCAGGGACCTTTTCCTTCAGTTGCAGTTTATTTGGCTACCGCATAGAAGCTGGGGAAAATAGACAATACTAATAAGTTCAATCCTCAACACTTTTTTTTTTTGGCAGTACGCGGGCCTCTCACTGCTGTGGCCTCTCCCCTTGCGGAGCACAGGCTCCGGACGCGCAGGCTCAGCGGCCATGGCTCACGGGCCCAGCCACTCCGCAGCATGTGGGATCTTCCTGGACCAGGGCACAAACCCGCGTCGCCTGCATCGGCAGGCGGACTCTCAACCACTGCGCCACCAGGGAAGCCCTCGACATGTTTTTGTTTTAGTTTTTGTTTTTTGTATCGAATGATCTCTAATAATTTGTCAGAAACATCCCAAGCTTTGGTTGGGATACTGCCCTTGCCCAGACCAAAGGACCCCTCGACACAGCTTGTTTTTTCTGTGTCAGGAAAAGCAGGGCTCATTCTACAGTCTCACATTATCTCCAAAACTCAGGCTGGAAGGGACATTTGGCCTCTTCCACATCTCCCACACTCCAATCTGACCCTCTTTCTGGAAGAACATGGACGAGCAGGTGCTAACATCACATCCCTTTCTGAGGGCGGAGAATCTGAGGGCAGAGGAGAACCAGCTCCCGGGAGCGAGAGTTAAACAAGACAGAAGGGGTGCCGGCCCCTTGACGGGACCTTGCTTGGAGGCAGAGGGTCTTCACCTTGGAGGTGCCGTGTCATCACCTTCTCTTCACTGGCTTTTGGCTCTGAGTGTCTGCCCTCGTGTCACTGCGGGCAGCTGTCTGCACGGCCCCTCAGGCTGGCACCCTCTCCCCCATTCACTCTCCTGTTTTCACCCTCCCTCCTCACATCAGCAGTACACGTCTTACAAAACTAGTCAATGGAGGAAATTCCCTGGCCGTCCAGTGTTCAGACTCTGTGCTTCCATTGCAGGGGGCACGGGTTCAATCCTTGGTCGGGGAACGAAGATCCTGCAAGGGCGGCCAAAAGAAAACAAAACAAAACAAAACAAAAAATTAGTCAATGGAGGAAATCCCAAAGATTTATTCGTTGATTCACCATATATATTCTGAGCATAAAATTTAAAAATCACTAAAGGCGGGCTTCCCTGGTGGCGCAGTGGTTGAGAGTCCGCCTGCCGATGCAGGGGACACGGGTTCGTGCCCCGGTCCGGGAAGATCCCACATGCCGCGGAGTGGCTGGGCCCGTGAGCCATGGCCGCTGGGCCTGCACGTCCGGAGCCTGTGCTCCGCAACGAGAGAGGCTGCATCAGTGAGAGGCCCGCGTACCGCAAAAAAAAAAAAAAAATCACTAAAGGTTTGGACTTCCATTAATTGAAGAGATGACGTAATTTATTTTTTATTTGTTAAATTTATTTTATATTAGAGTTGATTTACAATGTTGTGTTTGTTTCAGGTGTACAGCGTAATGATGCAGTTATACATATACACATATCCGTTCTTTTTCAGATTCCTTTTCCATATAGGTTATTACTGAATACTGAGTAGAGTTCCCTGTGCTATACAGTTGCTGTTTATCTATTTTATATATAGTAGTGTGTGTATGTAAATCCCAAACTCCTAATTTATCCCTCCCCTGCCACATTTCCCTGAAGAGATGACAAAATTTACATCTCACTTGAAAAGACTACTCATTTAGTTTTCTCACTTTGACAGTGTTGTATTTTTTTCTTTCCATATGAAGCTGGCGTGTTACCTGACGTACTCCACTGGGGTAGTGTTCTGAGTCATGAGTCCATGATGGCCACTACACGTGGTGCCTGGTGAAAAGTCCACTTGGTATCTGGCTGTGCCCTCACCCACAAAGCTGTATCTCTCAAACAGAAGCCACTCCTACTATGACACTGTTAATATTGTAAATATAAAAAATGCACGCAAGAGAAACATTTCTCCTTAATTCATGACATTAGCTTTGACGTTACTTCAAACAGAATGCTCCTTTCTAACTTACCCTGAATTCCATGCTGGCGTTAAATTCATGAGGACAGAAAAGCTGAATACGCGCATCAATTTGTCAGAATCTAGAGGTGGGAGAATGCAGAGCAAACGTGGTGGGTCTCCTTCCATGGCGCTTGTGTGCAGCCCCGATAAAACCCACGTCTTAGCGGGATTGTTTACACAATACAGATGATATCGGGCCAAACTTTTAGATTGCTCTGCAGACTCCATAATTCTTCTTAAAATATATATAGGTGTAAAATCTTCAGAAATTTATGATATTTTCATAATTTAAGCACAGATAATAACATATAAAACACAAACAGCATAACCACCACCGCTGGTCTCACACCCTAGATTTATAACGGTTATACTCTTGCTACATGCGCACCATCTGTTTTTCCTCCAAGGAAATAAAACGCTGTGAAGGTCGCTAAAAATCCCTTTAACAAGGGCTCTCAGTCCTATGCCCTTCCTCTCTCCATTCTGCAAGCTGGTACGTTTTTCTTTTGAATTCCAGTCAATGCCATTTTGCACTTCATGTTGTTTTGCAGCTCGGCGTTGGTTCCTGTGTTTCTGAGATCTGTACACACTGTTCTGCATGGATGCAGCTTATCCTTTTTAATGATACGTAGTATTGCCACGTACGCACACACGCATTTATATAGCCACTCCTCCACTGGTGCATTGTTTGGTGTTTCCAGTCCTTTTTTTTTTTTTTTTTTTTAAGTTTTTATTGGCGTATAATTGCTTTGCAATGTTGTGTTAGTTTCTGCTGTACAATGAAGTGAATCAGCTATATGTATACATATATCCCCTCCCTCTTGGACCTCCCTCCCTCCTCCCCCATCCCATCCATCTAGGTCACCACAGAGCGCTGAGCTGAGCTCCCTGTGCCATACAGCAGGTTCCCATTAGCTATCTATTTTACACATGGTAGTGTATTTATGTCAATCCCAATCTCCCACTTCATCCCACCCTCCCTTTCCCCCCGCCCTGTGTCCACATGTCTGTTTTCTACGTCTATATCTCTATTCCTGCCCTACAAATAGGTTCATCTGTACCATTTTTCTAGATTCCACATATGTGCGTTAATGTACAATATTTCTTTTTATCTTTCTGGCTAACTTCACCCTGTACGACAGACTCTAGGTCCATCCACATCTCTACAAATGACCCAATTTTGTTCCTTTTTATGGCTGAGTAATATTCCATTGTATACATGTACCACCTCTTCTTTATCCATTGATCTATCATTGGACATTTATGTTGTTTCTATGTCCTGGCTATTGTAAATAGTGCTGCAGTGAACATTGTAGTACACGTATCCTTTTACATTATGGTTTTCTCAGGGTATAATCCCAATAGTGGGATTGCTGGGTCATATGGTAGTTCTATTTGTAGTTTTTTAAGGAACCTCCATACTGTTCTCCATAGTGGCTGTATCAATTTACATTCCCACCAACAGTGCAAGAGGGTTCCCTTTTCTCCACACCCTCTCCAGCATTTACTGTTTGTAGATTTTTTGATCATGGCCATTCTGACCGGTGTGAGGTGATACCTCATTGTAGTTTTGTCTGTTTGTTTTTAAATTTATTTTATTTTTATTTATTTTTTGGCTGTGTTGGGTCTTTATTGCTGTGTGTGGGCTTTCTCTAGCTGCGGAGGGTGGGGACTACTCTTCGTTGCAGTGCGTGGGCTACTCATTGCAGTGGCTTTTGCTGTGGAGCACGGGCTTTAGAGAGCAGGCTCAATAGTTGTGGCGCAAGGGCTTAGTTGCTCCGCGGCATGTGGGATCTTCCCAGACCAGGGCTCGAACCCGTGTGCTCTGCATTGGCAGGCGGATTCTTAACCACTGTGCCACCAGGGAAGTCCCTCATTGTAGTTTGGATTTGCATTTCTCTGATAATTAGTGATGTTGAGCATCTTTTCATGTGCCTCTTGGCCATCTGTATGTCTTCTTTGGTGAAATGTCTATTTAGGTTTTCCGTCCATTTTTTAATTGGGTTTTTTGTTTTTTTGATATTGAGCTCCACGAGCTGCTTGTATAGTTTGGAGATTAATCCTTTGTCCATTGCTTCATTTGCAAATATTTTCTCCCATTGTGAAGGTTGTCTTTTCGTCTTGTTTATGGTTTCCTTCGCTGTGCAAAAGATTTTAAGTTTAATTAGGTCCCATTTGTTTATTTTTGTTTCTATTTCCATTACTCTAGGAGGTGAGTCAAAAAAGATCTTGCTGTGGTTTACGTCAAAGAGTGTTTTTCCTATGTTTTCCTCTAAGAGTTTTATAGTGTCTACATTTAGGTCTTTAATCCATTTGGAGTTTATTTTTGTGTATGGTATTAGGTAGTGCTCTAATTTCACTCTTTTATGTGTAGCTGTCCAGTTTTCCCAGCACGACTTATTGAAGAGGCTGTCTTTTCTCCATTGTATGTTCTTGCCTCCTTTGTCATAAATTAGGTGACCATGTGCGTGGGTTTATCTCTGGGCTTTCTATCCCGTTCCATTGATCTATATTTCTGTTTTTGTGTCAGTACCATATTGTCTTGATTACTGTAACTTTGTAGTATAGTTTGAAGTCGGGGAGCCTGATTCCTCCAGCTCCGTTTTTCTTTCTCAAGATTGCTTTGGCTATCTGGTGTCTTTTGTGTTTCCATACAAATTGTAAAATTTTTTTGTTCTAATTCTGTGAAGACTGCCATTGGTAGTTTGATAGGGATTGCATTGAATCTGTAGATTGCTTTGTGTAGTATAGTCATTTTCACAGTATTGAATCTTCCAATCCAAGAACATGGTATATTTCTCCATCTGTTTATGTCATCTTTGATGCACATATCATATTTATATATCCATTCCTCTACTGATGCATTGTTTGGTTGTTTCCAGTCCTCTTGCCGATACAAAGGCTGGTCCGTGAACATTGCTGTACAAGTTTTCCAGTGCACCACGCAGTATCTTGTTACTCAGCATCCCTCCCCTCCTCCTGAAAAATACAAGCACCTTAGCATCCTTTAAGTCTATACACACCACCCTCTCTTACATGCTACTTTGTGAGGTACTTTAGTTCCACTTTTTAATATATATTCATCATCAATATAATATACAGTTATACAGTGAATGCATATTTAGATTTATTTAAAGTTTTACCTATTTCTGGGAATTCCCTGATGGTCTAGTGCTTAGGGCTTCACACTCTCACTGCCAAGGGCCCGGGTTCAATCCCTGTTTGGGGAACTAAGGTCCCACAAGCTGCCACATAGCCAAAAGAACAAACAACCAAGCAAAAAAAATCAAATAAAGTTTTAGCTGTTTCTTTGGTTACGATTCTTTCTATCTTTCTATTTTTTTTTGGAGGGGTCATTTATTTTTTTGTGTGTGTGTATATTCACACATATGTGTGTGAGAAATAGATCGTATAGGTAAAATACATAAAAACATGCACATACTGCAGTATTTATGTATAAATAATATGACGTCTGAGATACACTTCAAGATAGTCTGGGAGGGGAGGAAGTGGGTGAGGGCATAGATGAAATAAAGTTGGTTGTATACTGGTAATTATTAAAGCTGGGTATGGATGCAGGGAGCTTATACCATTTGCTCTATTTTTGTACACGATTAAAAATTTTCATGTATGTTAAAGAATTGAGAAAAAAAGAAAAGGCACCATACTGGCAGCAGAGGTCCTTTCCCCCCTCCCCAAGCTCGCCCAGCAGTGGTTTAGCTCTGTCACTTTTTGCAAGTCACTTCCCTCCTCTGGGCCTCAGTTTCCTTCTCTTTAAAACGATCAAGTTGGCTCATATGCTATTTAAGACCCCTTCCTGCTTTGACGCGGTAAGAGATAGCACAGGGCTTCTCTGTTGTCGCTGTTTCTGCTTTTCATGGAGATATGATGCACACGCCACATCGTTCGCCATTTTAAGGTGTACAAGGTTGTGCAACCATCTTCACCAGCTAATTATAGAACGTGTCCATCACCCCAAAAAGGAACCTGATACCGGCTGGCAGTCACCTTCTGTTCTCTTACCCCACACCCTGGCATCCACTAATCTCTAATACTTTCTGTCTCTATGGACTCACCTGTTCTGGACCTTTCATATAAATGGAATTACAGCGTATGCGGCCTGTTATGACCGACTTCTCTCACCTAGTGTGATGTTTTCAAGGTGCATCCACGCTGTAGCATTTATTAGCACTTAAGTTCTTTTTAATTCGTTTGGAAGGTAATTTGGGCGGCAGTTTATGCAATGGTTTGGATTGTGGTGAGATTGGTGGCGGGGAGACCAATTAGCAACTTATTGCAGGAGCCCAAGAAGAAGGTGCCCCTTAATAGGGGTGAGGTCTGATAAAGGCTCAGAGCTGCTGAAATGACCAAAGCATAGTTGTAGTTATTAACCAAATTGAGGCCAAGAGAAGATGCCCATGTAGGCATATGACAGCATTCTCTAGAGCTAAGTTGCTTCCCAATGGAGTGGCATTATGAACTCTTAGGTGTGCTGTTTATGGACTGTCTGCTCATCAGCCTGTCACTCAGGAACCCTCCCCTCCTCCTGAAAATTACAAGCACCTTAGCATCCTTTAAGTCTGTACACACCACCCTATCTTGCATGCTAGTTTGTGAGGTACTTTAGTTGCACTTTTTTATATATAGCCATCGTCAATATAATATACAGTATACAGTGAATGCGTATCTAGATTTATGCATTCACTATATAAATATTTTTCACTGTATATTTTTAAATTGTATATTTCAGAGTTCTCCTGTGATTACACCCAGGCTTGAAAAGCACGTGTCCGCATGGTTTGGAGAATGGTTTTTAAAACAGGGAAAGTAGAGTATAACAGAGAGATCCAGAGCTCTACAGAGTACAAAGAGCTGTCCTTAGCATCAGCACAGTTCCAGGGGGATTTCCTGTTGTCTGCTTCTGTTGTCAACAAGATCTTCTAAAATCATTGCTCTGGACTTTCCATCTCCAGATTTTCCAGAGGGCCAATTTAATCACTGGTCCCTCTTGGGTCATATATCCAGTTGGCACGGTGGTAACCCAGCTGGGTTTGCACTTGCTTTCAACATTACCCTGGCGTGTTCTCAGGTTATTTTCATCCATGTCCTGTGTGTGAGTTCCCCTTTCCCAAATTGTTGTGGATTGGATTATAGCTTCTTTCTTAATGGGCTAAATTTAAAGGAACACCAGCCAGTTAGAGGTGCCACATTGCTTATTTAATTGAAGAGTGAACTGAAAAACAGTAGGACTAGGAAGATAAGAAGTTTGTTGGAGGGGCTTCCCTGGTGGCACAGTGGTTAAGAACCCGCCTGCCAATGCAGGGCACACGGGTTCTATCCCTCATCCGGGAAGATCCCACATGCTGCGGAGCAACTAAGCCCGTGTGCCACAACTACTGAGACTGCGCTCTAGAGCCCTCGAGCCGCAACTACTGAAGCCTGTGCGCCTAGAGCCCGTGCTCCGCAATAAGAGAAGCCATCGCAGTGAGAAGCCTGCGCACCGCAATGAAGAGTAGCCCCCGCTTGCCGCAACTAGAGAAAGCCCGTGCACGGCAACGAAGACCCAACGCAGCCAAAAAAACCCTAAATGGCAAATATTAAAAAAAAAAAAAAAATTAGCCAGTTCTTGGGCTTGGTGATGTGGTGCGAGTGTAAGGCTCACAGTTTGACTATTGCTCTGAGTCTACCCTTCACAGAGCCATTAGCTTTTTTTTTTTTTATTATTATTATTATTTTATTATTATTTGCGGTACGCGGGCCTCTCACTGTTGCGGAGCACAGGCTCCGGACGCACAGGCTCGGCGGCCATGGCTCACGGGCCCAGCCGCTCTGCGGCACGTGGGATCTTCCCGGACGGGGGCACGACCCCGTGTCCCCTGCATCGGCAGGTGGACTCTCAACCACTGCGCCACCAGGGAAGCCCCGAGCCATTAGCTTTTAAACAATCCTTTTGTCTTTTGGTAGCAGTAACCATTTTACACTTTTAAGCAACTAGTGCCTGGAGCAGGCTTTCGTAACCTGGGATTGAGTTGTAAAGTTCAACGTGAGGTCTTGGAGGAGCAGGGACAGTCATCCGGCAATCTGTAAATATGTGTGTGTATATTTAGTTTTCTGCGGGTTATAGAGTCTCAAAGGAGTCTATAACGCCAAAAACGTTAAGAGCAACTCTGTTTACCTTGCTTCACTAAGCTCCCTGCATAGTGCCCTTTGCTACATAGTCTGCTGGTTAAGTGCTGGGGTAACATAGTCATAGCCCCTGCGTCTGAATCCTGGCTCTGCTATGTAATAGCTGTGTGACCTTAAACAAGTCACCGAAACTCTCTGTGCCTCAATTTCTTCATCGGTAAAATGGAGATAGCAAACCTACGTCGTGAGGTTGTGCTGAGGATCACATGAGTATATACATAACTCAGAAAATGCTCAGCACATGGTAAATATGCTATAGATATATTAGCTATCGTTACTATAATTATTTTATTTATTTATTTTTTTGCGGTACGTGGGCCTCTCACTGTTGGGGCCTCTCCCGTCGCGGAGCACAGGCTCCAGACGCGCAGGCTCAGCGGCCATGGCTCACGGGCCCAGGCGCTCCGCGGCATGTGGGATCCTCCCGGACCGGGGCACAAACCCGTGTCCCCTGCATCGGCAGGCGGAGTCTCAACCATTGCGCCACCAGGGAAGCCCTGTTACTATAATTATTACATAGACGTGTCACTGATGACAATGATGGTGAAAATCGCGATGACTGATACCTTCCTGGAGCCACTTGACTTGAATGAGAAGGAACAGCCACAAGAAATGCTGAATAAACAGCTGACTCTTCCGGATGAAGCTAACACAGCTTTTCCCTTGACGGCCAGCCAGACTCTTAAGCCTGGGCAATCTGACTTGACTGTGGAGATGAGTATGTTCAATGATAATGGCAATTAAAGTGGAAAAAGCAACTTGGTTTTTAGACTTAACTAAAATGTATACTGATTCTATTTTTCAGGCTGGGATGGAACTGACTCATGGCCATGGTTCTGGTTTCTCACCCCGTGGAATGAGCATCGTTGATGCTCCACCAGTGATAAACGACGGATGGGGAAACGTGAACTTTTGATGAGCTGTCCTAAAGCGCCTCTCTTCCGGTCCTCCCACAAAATGCTGTGACAATCTAACATTTTCTTTAAGCCCACACCACCAGCCGCTGACGTCAACTGCTAAACGGGTTCGTGGAATTAGATTAGATTAGAATTTGTTCCAAAGGTCTTTAACTTTGTCCAGCTTTCAGTGACCAAAGTTTTCTTTAGATAGCTGAATTTCAGGGACTTCCCTGGTAGTCCAGCAGCTAAGACTCGCACTTCCACTGCAGGGGGCATGGGTTCCATCCCTGGTCGGGGAGCTAAGATCTCGCGTGCCGCACGGTGCGGCCAAAAAAAAAAAAAAAGGAGAGTTGAATTTCAGGGTTATCTATTTACCTTTGTTGGGCCGAATTGGCCTTCCCCCAAACGCTTGAGAGCGATATTTTCCCCAGGTATTATTTTTGAGGCCTCTACTGTTTTTCTTTATCCCTTCCTTGCACGAGTAATTCCCAGTCCCGGCCACAACCCCTCTAACAATGGCTGCATCTCTCCCTGAGCTCTCCCTTTGGAAACAAACACTCAGGGAAACCCTGATCCTAGAGTGTCAAGTAGAAATTGTGCAAAGTGATTTTATTCGGTTGCTGGCTGTCCATCACACCTAAAGTCTAATAGATAAATGCCTGAATACATTCAGGAGTGGAAGATTGAAGGCTAAGATCTAACCCCCATTGCTGTGTTTTTCAAAATGTGGTCCATGGGGACAGAAAGCACCAGCTATGTAATTTGCAAGACCCAGCATCAAATGGAAGTCCAGGGCCTCTTGTTCAGAATTTCAGGACAGGGCCAAGAGAACATTAAACCATGTGTGTGTCCTTCTGAGTATAGGGCCCTGTGCCAGTGTGCAGGAGGGACGGCCAGGAAGCCGAGCCTGCGTGGAGCCCATGGTATCAGAGTCGCTAGAATGCGACTGGTAAAAAACTGATATCTGGGACTTCCCCAGCAGTCAAGTGGTTAGGGCTCCACACTTCCACTGTAGGGGGCCCAGGTTCAATCCCTGGTCGGGGAATTAAGATCCCGCATGCCACGCAGTGAGGCCAAAAAAAAATAAATGCTTTTTTAAAATCTGGAACTTACTTGGTGGCACAGTGGTTGGAATCTGCCTGCCAATGCAGGGGACACGGGTTCGAGATCTGGTCCAGGAAGATCCCACATGCTGCAGAGCAATAAAGCCTGTGCCACAACTACTGAGCCTGTGCTCTAGAGCCTGTGAGCCACAACTACGGAGCCCACGAGTCACAACTACTGAGCCCGCGTGCCACAACAACTGAAACCCACATACCTAGAGCCTGTGCTCCGCAACAAGAGAAGCCACTGCAGTGAGAAGCCCATGGACCGCAACGAAGAGTAGCCCCCGCTCACCGCAACTAGAGAAAGACCGCACGCAGCAACGAAGGCCCAATGCAGCCAAAAATAAATAAATTTAAACAAACAAAAAACAAACAAACAAAATCTGATTTCTGAGGCCTAACAGGGTTAATGAATCAGAATCTCTGGGGACAGTGTTTGGGAATTGACGTCCTTTTTTTTTTTTCCCCAGTGTTTGTAAGTAAAATTTTAGTGGAACGTAATCATGCTCATTTGTTTTCATATTGTTTATGGCCACTTTTTCACTATAATAGTAGTTAAATAGGATTGAAACTCTGTAGTCAACAAGACCTATTTATCCCTTGGCCCTTTAGAGAAAGTTTGTTGACCCCTGATGTAATAAAATAAACCTAGGCCCTGAAAAGAAAACCCCAAACTTTGCTTTTTTATTTCACTTTCTATTTTCTTTTTTTTTTTTTTTTTAAAACTAGGTACATTGGGCTTCCCTGGTGGTGCAGTGGTTAAGAATCCGCCTGCCGGTGCAGGGGACACGTGTTCGAGCCCTGGTCCGGGAAGATCCCACATGCCGCGGAGCAGCTAGGCCTGTGAGCCATGGTCGCTGAGCCTGCGCGTCCCAGAGCCTGTGCTCCGCAACGGGAGAGGCCACAACAGTGAGAGGTCCGCGTACCGCAAAAAAAAAAAAAAAAAAAAAAAAAATTACCTGGAGACAAATGAAAATGGAAACAAAACATACCAAAACTTATGCAATGCAGCAAAAGCAGTTCTAAGAGGGAAGTTTATAGCAGTAAACACCTACATTAAGAAAAAAGAAAGAATTCACATGAATCAGCTAACTTTACACCTAAAGGAACTAGAAAAGGAAGAACAAACTAAGCCCAAAGTTAGTTGAAGGAAGGAAATCACAAAGGTCAGAGTGAAAAATCAATGAAATAGAGATTAAAAGACAATAGAAAAGATCAAAGAAACTAAGAGCCATATTTTGAAAAGATAAACAAAATAGACAAACTTTTAGCTAGACTTTCCAAGAGAAAAAAGAGAGTGGACTCAAATTAAATTACAAATAAAAGAGGATCATGAAAGTTCTGTGAATAGTTATACACCAATCTATTGGACAACCTAGAAGAAATGGATATACTCCTAGAAACACACAATCTACCAAGAATGAATCATGAAGAAATAGAAAAATCTGAACAGATCAATTTTTAGTAAGGAGATTGAATCAGTAAATCAAAAACCTCCCAACAAACCAGATGGCTTCACTGGTTAACTCCACCAAACATTTATAGAAGAATTAATACCAATGCTTAAACTCTTCCAAAAAATAGAAGAGGGAACACCTCCAAACTCATCTTAAGAAGCCAGCATCACCTGATACCAAATAAGACAGGGACACTCCAAGAAAAGAGAATTATAGGCCAATATCCCTAATGAACATAGCTGCAAAAAACCCTCAACAAAATACTATCAAATTCAGCTGTACATTTAAAAGGATCATGTTCCATGATCAAGTGGGATTTATTCCAAGGATGCAAGGATGGTTCAGCATTCACAAATTAACCAATGTGATAGACCACATTAACACAATAAAGGATAAAAATCATATGATCAGGGCTTCCCTGGTGGCGCAGTGGTTGAGAGCCCGCAAGCCACGACTACTGAGTCTGTGCGCCACAACTATGGAAGCCTGCGCGCCTAGAGCCCGTGCTCCGCAACAAGAGAAGCCACCGCAATGAGAAGCCCGCGCACCGCAACGAAGAGTAGCCCCCGCTCGCTGCAACTAGAGAAAGCCTGCGCGCGGCAATGAAGACACAACACAGCCAAAAATAAAAATAAAATAAAATAAAATAAATAATAAAAAACTTGTGTTAAAGAAAACATCCAATTAGTTGGCTGCATTTCACAGTTTGTTTTACACTGAAGGGGTACAGAACACACAACCCCAAAATACACCACTTTGGCGTACTGATTATTCTGAGCTGAGGGCACTTGGGAAATAGCAGATACAGGAAGGGTTCTCTGTCCTACCTCCCCGTTTCTACCTAAAACCAGGTCATAACATTTCCCATGAAAAAGGTACCTCCCTGTACCAGGAAGAGAGCATTCTTTATTTTTTTCTACCAGTTTTATTGAGATATAATTGACATTTAACATTGTATAAGTTTCAGGTGTGCAACATGACGATTCTGTAGAACATTCTTAGACTGGGAGTTGACCTAAACCAAAATGGACCTGTGCTAAGAACCCTACTAAAGTAGCCTGATATTCCATGAGTTCCCCTCTCCCCATATATTTCCTAGGCATTGTCCCCCAGTTTACTGTCCCTAGTCCAGGCCACTTTGTCTCGCCACATCCCCCAAATTTTTTATTCTTTATGTAAAAAGGTATGTAAGCTTTTGGCTCTAATGTTCTCCTCAGGTCTTCATTTTCCTTCTGAAGACTCCTGTGTGCATGTAAAAACATTAAATATATAAGCTTTTCTCTTGTTAGTAATGTCTTATCTCAGTTTACTTCTTAGGCCAGCCGCAGAACCTAAGAGGGTAGAAAGAAATTTTTCCTCTCCTGCAACATATGTATGAGACAAACACAAGGACTGGTTTGACATTTCTTGCTCTTTCTTCTAAGTTTCTCTTTTTTTATGGTCCATCTTTCACTTTGTCCAGATTTTTTCCCCTCAGTTCTAATGTTTATATTTCAGCAGCTTATAGATACTGCGGGAGAAGAGAAGAGTTTAGATTGGTTTTAGGTATTTCGTAATGATGAAGCTGTTAATCTCCTTTTGTAATTTTTTTCTGGAAAGCGGTAGACACAGTTCTTTCAAAGAAGACTGCTAATTTTGATTGTCACTAGTAGAATGATTTGTCTCTTTTTTCTCCTTAAAAATAGCAATTGTTCTGATTAGAAAAATAATATAATTTCTCTTTTCTTTATTGGAGAAGGAAAACAAAACAAAACAAACCAGTTGGGACTCCGAGCTCAAATTCACAATGGGGTCTGGAGCATTTTCTTTGTCCTTTAGCATTTGAAAGCTGCACCTTCATTTGCTGGTCGCTCTGGTTACCTCTTCAGTTCTCACTGGCTGTTGACTTGCAGATCGCAACGCAGGCTGAGGCTGTCCCCAGAGCAAGTCCATCATCACCATTTCTGCAGCATATACTGTAGCACCACCGACGCCTCATTCTGGGGTGGCCGAAACCGGATTATGAATGTCACTTACTCAGTGATGCACTTCTCTGTCAACAACATCTGATCATTGCAGAGATGACCACATCAGACTAGCTGTGCCTCAGGGCACTGTTGGGTCACTGGTGACTAGTAGGGGGAGTAGGAGTGGAAGGGACTCTTTCCTGGGTGCTGCAGAAGAGGAAGTACTCCACCCTCCTGTGGAGAAGTGTGACACCTTTAGGATGGAGGGAACAGACATTCTAAAAATCCACAGCTGACACAGTTGTTTCTGAGGTGCTGGAGGATACAGAATTTTACTGAATTCCCCTTGGTTTTTGGACTGCTAGTTAGAAGACAATATATAGAGATTATGAACTGAAGCACAGTTGGGGAGAGGGACCTGAAATATCTGCTTTGGGACATTTAATGGTGACCTTTAGGTGAGAGATATGGATGAAGCCATCTGTGGATGTGGGACTCAGGGGATGGTCCTTCAGGTCAGGGATGGTGTCAGTGTCTTCACTGGCTGAGAAGGTGTGAGCATTCTGAGGGAATGATGGGGTTTGTTTCATCACTGGGAGCATCAGGAATTGGTAGTAGTGATCTGGGACTGGGGTCAAGATGAGAGGAAAAATCTTGGTGGGAAAATCATAAGGATCTTTCTCACATGTTTTAGCCCATGAAGGACTGTTCCAGAGGAAAGCCCTCTGTTTTGTCAAAGCAAAATCATTGAGAGAAGGATGCAGAAAAGGTTTGAGGTATTTGAACACTCTCTTAGTTAATGGTCTTTTATGTAGCTCTGTCCTCTTTAGTAGACCTCTTTTTAAGCCTGAGGCCCCTGTTCTCATCTGTGCCCTGTGTGAGTCGGTACACGGGTCAGATTCGCTCTGCAAATACACTGGTGTTGTTTCTAAGGTGCTGTCGAAGTGTAAGTTTGTCTGCTTTGATTTATCTTTCAAGCTTAACTGGGTGGACTTAGTTCTAAAATACTAGTATTAAGACCATTTTATTCATGTTCTTTCTGATTTTAGTAACTTCAATCACTTCTTAGATTTTACATTTCCAGGCTGGAGGGTCCTCTGTTTTAAACATTTTTCCTTATATTGTGTATCGGATCTTCGGTCTTTTGATAGATCTGTGACGCTTTTTCCAGCCTCCTTCGTTTTCGGTTGGTGTGGTTCCAGGGAGGGACAGGCCTGGGTCATGGATGTCCTTGAAAGCTTATGGGTTTCCTTTAATCAGTGTAACAAGATTTTTGACGGTTAAGGCAATATAACCTCCTTGGAGCGTGATAAATCCCTCTTAGAACTGAATGTGAAGAAAACATTTTCTACACCTGCCAACTCCTACACTTCCTTTTCTTGTAGAGTAAGTATGTAGCGAAACCTGATCTTGGGGTCTAAGAAGTTAGAGCTCAATTGAATCTCACAAGTAGAAAACGACTCGCTCTGGGTAAACAGACACGGTATTTATTGCTGAATTAGTTTCTGACCTGCTATTACGCTAAAACATTTTAAAAATCGCTCTGAATTACATATATTTTAAGAGGAGCGGGCTCACATTCGTTTTCTGGAAGTCGTGGGGCACAAATGGTAGTGTCTTCGGGAGGTAATAAAAGGCAAACGCCGTTGTTTTGGGCAAGATGTTTCGGATTTAGGTCCGAAGCCTCCACAGACTACGCCTAGCAATCCCTCAGTTTCGGTTCCGCCCAAGGCGTGTGAGCTGTATCCATAGAGACCGGGAAGCTTCCCGAGCCGGGCGGCCCCGCCTCTTCCGCTGCATACGCTCCCGCCTCCGGAGGCAGGGAAGCGAAAGGACTTCCGTGTCTCCGGGCTCTCGGCGCCGCCGGATCGTGTTGCGGACCGCCCCCCGTGGCTCCCAAGCCTTTCCAGGCCCGGGAGCGGCCTGGCGGGGCGCTTCCTGCTTGGGCCAGCGCGGCTGCGCACGAGGAGCGCTCTCATTGGTCAGAGCCGCCTCTTGCGATTCGCGTCACGGCGGCGGCGGTGTGAGGACCCTCCCGGACGCTTGGTCGCGGCGGCGGCAGCGGGCGGCCCCACAGCTGGTTTGGGGTCCCGGCGGCCGCGGTTCCGAGGAACCCGAGACGCGTGGCGAGGCGGCGGCGGCGAGCTCTGGTGAGTTTCTCGAGTGGGAGCACGGGCCAGGCCGGCGGGGCCGAGGGTTGAGGGCGGGTGTCCCGGCGGCGCGGCGGGCGGGGAGCGCGCTCCTCCATCCCCTGCTCTGTCCGCCCGACCCCCGGGCCGGCGCCCCTCAGGGCCGGGTTTCCTCTGCCCCGGGCCTCTCAGCCCCGGCTCCCTTCCGGTACTCCCAGCCCTGGGTCCCCTCAGTCCCGAGTCCCTTCAGCTCCGGGTCCCCGGCTTCCTTCCATCCCGGGTCCTCTCAGCCCCGGCTCCTTTCGGCCCCAGCTCCCTTAGGTACCGGCGCCCCCAGCCCCGGGTCCCTCGGCCCCGGCTTCCTTCGGCCCCGGGTCCGCCCTCCGCGCCGATTCCCCCCGGCCCCAGCGCCCCTCCGCGTCTCCGCTGGCCGCATTCCTGGGTGGGCTCCGCTTGGGCCCCCGTCCGGCCCCTGCGGCGGGGAGACCCCTCACCGGTGCTTGCCCGCGCGCAGGCGGCCGGATGGACCGCGTTCTGGGCCTGGTGTCCCGGGCGTCGGGCTGCCGTGTGTCGGTGTCGCCCCTTGAGGCTGCTGCTCACCGGCTTCGGTGGGTCTGGGCGTCTGTGCGAGAGCTCGCATTGGGCACCGCTGGCTCTGGGTCTTGTTTACTGTCTCCTCTGGGGTTTGACAACTTGGCGAGCTCGCCCAGCAGAAAGCTTGAGAGGTCCCGCTGCGGTTGTATCGGGCACGCTGGCTGCGTTGCAGGGTGTTGGCGTCTTTTTAGCAGAGTGGTCTTCTAACGTCTTTAGGTTTAGACTCTGGACGTCGCAGCCTTCATAGCTCTTCCCAAAACAGTCCTTCTTCCCTCCTCCAAAGAAACCATTGAAAACTCAAAGAAATCTGTCATAATATTTCAAACCATGTTCCAAGTGAAATGTTACGAATAGTTTCCTTCAACCCAAAGCTTTATTTTTGGGGCGGAGATCAGAAACTTTGTCAGTTTTGAAGTTTGAAGTGTCCTATCAAAGGCCACTTGCATGTCTCATCTTAACCACCCTCTGACTCTAATTCCGTTAGAATTTCATAGATTTTTCATTCCTGAGTTTTTCATTTCTAACGTTTATTTCATAGAAATTTCACTTCTAATGCTGTTAGATGTCCGTAGATGTTTTCATCTCCTTTCACAAATTTGTCGGTGCTGACTGTGATTATCCAAGACTAAAATCCTTTCCTCAGTAGTTGGGACTTCCACGCCTGTGGTGGCCGCTACTTGGTGAATTATTATGAAATTTGAAGAAATTTCAAGTTGACTTAAATATGAAAGACATACTTCTTTTAGTTTCTGTTTGTGATTGCCTACCCACTAGTTTATGTTCCTATCTAGACTTTAGGCTCCGTAGCAAGTTTTCTCTTACTGGGGCACTAAGGATGAGAGGAGGATTTCCAGAGCCTAAATGAGAGAGTTTGTGTTTTTCTGTCCGTACATTCCCATATATTAATAAACGAATAGGGTTTTTTTTCCCCATCAATAGTGTAAGTTTAGCTCATACACTTTCTTTGTTGTAAATTATATTTTGTTTTCCAAAATGAAAACAATGTTGTTTCCTTCTTTATTTCAGGAGTTGGCAAACTTGACTGCTTGTGGGCAGTGTCCTGCCAGCTTCCTGTTTTTGTAAATTAAATCGTCAATGGGACATAGCCGTATGCGTTCATTTAGGTATTGTCTGGTTGCTTTTGTGGTTCAACAGTGGAGCTGAATAGTTGGGACAGAGACCCTTATGGCCTGTAAAGGGTAAAATATTTACTATGTGGCCTTCAATAGAAAAAGTTTGCCGACTCCTACTTTATTTCATTAAAAATGATGCATATTCAATGTGGAAAATTAAAATGACTCAGTAAAGTATAAAGGAGAAAGTATTATCCAGAATCACAGCACTTAGAGAGAGGGGTTTGTTTTTGTGATTATCCGTATGGAATCTCCTAGTGATTGTTTTCATATAAATGGGCTTATATTGCTAAGTGTTTATTTGTAATCTGTTAAAAACTCAGATTATTTTTATTTGGCTGCTGAATACATTGTATTCTCTGGATTGTAGATCTCACTAGAAAGGGCTTGGTGAGCCAGGTTTTCCTGATTTGTCTTACCAGTCAAGATTTAAAAAGATGAGGCACAGTTGATGCTTGGTGGCAGTGGAGGACACTGCTTATTGAGCACTTACTGTGGACTAGGTAGTCTTCCTATGCTTAACATGGAGCAAGTCACTTAATACCTGCGGCAGCTTTGTGTGGGTACAAAAACTATTCTCTCTAGTTCCAGATGAGGAAACTGAGGCACAGAGAGATTAACGACCCAAGTTTGTCAGCTAGTTAATGGTGGAGCTGGGGTTTGAATCCATGCAGTCTGGTTTCAGGACCCAGGCTCTCCATGTGCTGCAGAGCCTCTTAGAGTATTGCTCAGTGTAGAAGGTTTTTAGACAGTCCAGAAATATGTAATGTGAAAATTCTTCCTTGTGCTCTTCACTCTCTGTAGAAAACCACTGTTAATAAGTTTGATATAGAGCTTTCCCGCTCTCTTTGTCTGCATATGCAAATGTTTATTTGCAAATCTGTCTACACATGTAGGTTTTTAAAAAGTTAATAGACTTTATTAGAGCAGTTTTAGATTTACATAACTTTGTGTGGATAGTAAAGAAAGTTCTCATATTATCTACCCTCCATTTTCCCTTGTTGATAACACCTTGCATTAACATGCTGTATTTGTTACAGTTGATAAACCAATATTGCTACATTGTTAATTAAAATCTACATATTAGGGCTCATTTTTCCTGTTGCAGAGTTTTTAAAATGGGATCTAACCAACCATTGCTCAGCAGTGTGCTTTTCTGGGTGATTTTCAAAATATAGTGCTTCTGGACTTTTGAATGCAAATAAACAGTCTTTATTCACTAACGTTCAGATTAATGACACAAGTTTAGCCTTTTCCTTGGAGTGGAAAACTTGCCTGGAAGTTACTTCGTTTTCTCTTTTTCAAAAGTTAATCTTGTAGCACCAGCTGCTTTTCTCTGAAGAAAAACGTATTATTATTGTTTTTTTTTTTCTTCTGCGGTACGCGGGCCTCTCACCGCTGTGGCCTCTCCCATTGCGAAGCACAGCCTCCGGACTCGCAGGCTCTGCGGCCATGGCTCACGGGCCCAGCCGCTCCGTGGCATGTGGGATCTTCCCGGACCGGGGCACGAACCCGGGTCCCCTGCATCGGCAGGTGGACTCTCAACCACTGCGCCACCAGAGAAGCCCAGAAAAGCTTATTTTTTGATGGGACATTGTGGCTTCTCTCTGAAGCCGTTCAGCTTCTCGGAGACTTCTTGCTGTTTTTCATCGGAAGAGTGGTGCACATCAACCCACTTAGCACCAGCTTCCTCCTCCCTGAGACTGGTATTTCCCCACCCATCTTGATCGTTCTCAGCATTCTCTCGCTCAACTTCCAGAACTTCTGTTCCCGGAATGTAATCTTTAGCATCTAATTCTCCATGTTCTTGTACCCTTGATTTTATTGAGGCCTCTGTAGTCTTACCCTGGAATTCCTTCTGCGATATCTGAGGGTTCAGTTTTTGGAAGAACTGAATCAGAGTCCTGGGAGACATCATCACATTCTTTCTTTGTGTTTTATTATTCTGGGCAAGGTTTTGAGGAAGTTTTTTAGTCATTGAGCTGTTATCTCTTTCAGAGCTTTGTTTCCTACTGTCATGACTTCCCCAGAGTTCTTGTCATAACAGAATGGGTGGCATGGTCATGAGCAACACCGGAATGTGCTCTGGGACTGCCAGGCGCTGAGAAGTGTATACAGCAGACCGAAGGATCTCGTTACTTCTCCTTGGTGCTGCTGCAGAAACCTGTGCGCAAAGAGATAGAAAAAGCGTGTGAATCCCTGCCAACCTGGAGGTAAGGCCCAGGGGCACTGACTTCACTTCACGGGTCTCCTTGAAACTCTTCAGCTGCTTTAGTGGTTTTCGTGCACATTCTTGGGGCTCATGAATCTAACGCATAGCTGAAAAGTTAAACACTTCGAACTTCTTTCTTCTTTTGTTTCTGAAGTACGTTGGTAACCTTCTTTCCTTGTGTTTAGAGCCTCTCCCCCAAGGCATGCTGCATTAGCATTCTGGGTCGTCGTCCTCTTCCTCTTGTTCATCTTGCCCTTGTTAGAATGTCAAGGCAGCGACCTTAGAGAACCACACAGTTGTGGGACTTCCCTGGCGGCCCAGTGGTTAAGACTTCGCGGTTCCGATGCAGAGTGAGAGGGTTCGATCCCTGGTTGGGGAATAAGATCCCACGTGCTGCACGGCACAGCCAAAAGATTACAAAAAGAAGAGACAGAAGCATACGGTTGTGATAACATTGACGGTCTTGGCGTCATTTCAGATGCTTCTTCTGTAGTTTAGGGATCACTTCCAAAGATATCTTGGGTGCGGTTGTGTTGCTGTCCCTTAACATGTGCATGTGTAATTCTGCAATACTGTATTCACCTTATTCTTGTTTTTGCACTTTTATTCTCATCAGCCACAAAATGAGTGTACAGAGTCGTAGAAGCTTACATGGCAGCGTCGAGGTTCAAAGAAGATCTCTGGCAACCTTGATGGATAGATGAGGTATTCAGGAAGATCAGAGTATTGCAAAATGTTATTGGAAGGCCTACGTTCAAGACAGTGTAGCTGTAGGAGGGCAGATCTTTCCGTTCTTGAGGAAAGTTATCTAGATGTTCTGGGTGGCAGAACATCTGTGCCATAAACATCACCAGCTTTGCCAGTTCTTTGCTGGGTTTATCTGGTTGCAACTTGAAAACCTCCCACGTTGGGTTTGTAGTGAATATTCTGCTGTGGAATCTCCTCAGTGTAGGCCAGAGGGTCTACTTTATTATTCCTGTACCTGCTTGCAGGTTGCTGGGCAGCTAGTGTTTATTTCTGCTGGACAAGTTGGCTGCAGACTGGCTCTCCTTGAGCAGTTCTCAGAAGAGCTACACCACTGACACCAGCCAACCCTTCTCGGGCTGTGGCTTGGAATCTTGCTTCCAGGTGTGACCGGAAGTAGCACTTGGGAGCTTGGCACGTGGCGCCATCTTGGCTCATAGTCATGTGCGTTAAAAACCAACACTCATGATGGCTTTCCAGGTCAATCCATCTGTGTCTACTCTGTTCTTTAAATCGTTTCTTAGTATTTTGTTGAATGTGTACACCATATTTTAATAGTGTTCCTATTGCTGGATGTTTAGATTGTTTACATTTATTGTATATCATGTGCATGCATTGTATGTACAATTGTTGCGTGCCGATGGCTCTTTAGAGTAGCTCTCTAAGAGTCTAGTTACTGGGTTGAAGGAAATGCATGTTTTATTTTTTGATGTGTATTGCCAGACTGCCATCCAGAAAAGTCACAGCAATGTTAACTCTTGACCAGAAATGTGGCCGAGGTCTAGCTTCTCCATGCCATTTCCAACTTTTTTTTTCAGTCTGTATCTGATTGGCAGTTAAACATGTCTTGCAATGATGTATTCTGTCTCACTGGGAGATGTGTTTTGTTTTGATAGCATTCTTTTGAAGTTGATATAGAATTACTTTAGGCAAAATCTACATTCTGTAGTTGTTCTTTCTAATACTTACCCCCTTAGATAGAGCTGCTCACCTATTTAGATTCCCTATCTAGTCCTGGAAAGCAGCGTGATTTTGCCATCCCTGTTAAAAGAATCTGGACGACTGCCCAGTAGACTATACATTTCTTGAAGATGAGGAGCGTATAACTTTATTCCTATCTGTTGTAATCCTGGTGGTGAGTAAATGTTATATTCTTTTCAAAACCTAAATTGGATTGTGTTGTTTTGGGCTTACTGCTGAGTGAAGTGCTTTAACTTTGTTAAAAATAATCTTTTCAGAGTCTTTGTGAATTGTCATCTTGGTGTATATTCTCTATGTTATCTCTTTTTTTTAAAAAAAGATTTTTTTGATGTGGACCGTTTTTAAAGTCCTTATTGAGTTTGTTACAATATTGCTTCTGTTTTATGTTTTGGTTTTTTTGGCTGCGAGGCATGTGGGACTCTTAGCTTGCTGCCCAGGGAGCGAACCCGCATCCCCTGCCTTGGGAGGCAAAGTGTTAGCCACTGGACTGCCAGAGAAGCCCCCCTGTATTATCCTTTATTTCTAAAATGAGATAAATAAGAGTGATTGACATCCTAGGCCCTGTTTGTAAGGAAAGAATTAACCAAACCTATTTAGTAAGAACATTTGGTACTCAGTTTTGGAAGTTAAGGAATGGATTAATTAGGGGATTTGTTTCGTGTAACCCATGGTTTTGAATTTTCTGTGTTGGGGTGTACCATGTGTTAGAGGGGTGTGCTGCCTAAATGGTATGCTTGGCTTCAGTGGACATTGTGAGGCTCAGACAGAAGGAGGAGGGGGCCAAATTCAGAAAACTGCCAGAACAGCTTTAGGCATGGGGAAAACACCTGCGGGAAAGGACACGTCAAGCTTTTAAAAAGGAGACCACGTGCACACAGAAAACCCACGGAACTTTCTTTATATATGACTTGTAATGTTACATATTCTTATCGGACTTAGGAATTTTCCACAACGTCCATGCACAGGAAAACAAAGCATACAAAGCAAAATGGCCTTGAAGAGAAAGAAATAATTAGCTTATTAAATTTTGACCAACTTCACGTTTTCTTTTGTATACATTTTTTTGTCAGTATATTAGCTAATTATTTTTCACTGGCAGCATATTGACTTTAATCCTGTATGTCCTGAAATTTTAGCGTCGTGAACATGCGTGCATAGTTGTATTTGCGTACCCACTCCTTTGGTCCAGGAAGAAGCAATGATGGTGAAAACTTAGCGTGGTGGAACAGAAAGTTTATTTTTATTTTCTTGGAATTTATTTACATTTTATTTCACTGCAGAGTTTCTGTAACTTAAAAGAGCCAGAGACATAATAATTATATATATATAAAAGAAAAATGAGGAAAAGGGGAAGGCATATATTCTTTTCCCAAGTGGCAGCATAATTCAATGACTAAGAATAAAATTTGGATTTGAATTTTCTTGGCAGCTGAGATGAAAATGGAAATATGGTAAAATATATAGCACTGAACTGGAAGGAGGAACAAAACTAATTTTCCAGGGATAAATCTTCACTTGATGGATTTTAAGGAACTATTTAAATTGGGTGTTACATAAAGCTTTATTTTATTTATTTATTTATTTTTGGCTAGAGGCCCTTGTTAAAAAAAGGTGATGATGTTGCGTTAACGTTTCAAGCCAATGAAAGAAATTGTATGTGGAGCAGTTGGTTTGAATTTAGGCTGCAGATGTGTGCTTTAGTTGGCTAATACATATACTATTTTTTTTCTTAACGTATTTCAAACATACGGGAGAATACAGAGACCAAGATAATTAACCTTCACATATCTACCATACAGTTATATCAGATCTCAACGTTTTCCCACACTTACCTGTTTGTTTTTTTTTTTAAAGAAAAGCCTTTCACATGCAGTTGAAGCACCTTCTTGGGTTACATTTCACTTTCTTCCCAGAAGTAATGAGATCTTGAATTTGGTGTTTCTAATACCTGTTTTTATATAATTACTACATAGGAGTATATTCATAAATCAATATTATGTTTTGGGTATTTTCAAACTTTATATAAGCAATATCCTACCTACTCTAACTTGTTTTTCATGAAACAAGTTTTTTTAGACTCATGAAATTGCTGATATTTTTACCATTTTTGACCTACAAAAATGGTAGTTTCACGTGGTTCATCCTAGTTATAGTCATTACTTTTATCTGCTATATAGTTGTATTATTATACGAATACAACCAGTTTAAATTTATTTTCGTGTTGATAGGTATTTAGGTTGTTTCCATTTTTCCTGTTTTAAAAACAATGCTACATTGAACATCCCTGGTTAGAAATCCTTGTGCAAAGATCCTTAAAGATCCCTTTAAGATCTTTGGCAAGTTTTTCAAACTGCATGTTGGGAACCATTAATCGGTTATGAAATCACTTTAGGAATTAAAATAGTTCAGAGAAATATCAGGTTGTTTTGCAGTAAGGATTAAGTGTTTTGTGAAATTGTGTGTGTGTGTGTGTGTGTGTGTGTGTGTCTGTGTAGGGCTACTCAGTTTGAAATGAAGTTCTCTGGTGTAAATTACGCAGAAGTGGAATTACTGGGTTTGAGATTATGGAGATTATGGGAATTTAAAGTTCTATCAGATATTGCCAAATTGCTTTTCAGAATTGAGTCACTTTGTGTTTTTTTAGCATGAGAATATGAGAATTGCTCTATCTAAATCCTTGTAGATCCATGACATTGTCAGATTTATTACATGTTTACAAATCAGATGAGTGTGAAATGATATTATCTTAAAATATTTCTTGATTAATTATGAGATTGAGCATGTTGAAATGTTGAGTGACTATTCTGATTTCTGTTTCTTAGCTGTCTGTCCCTGTCTCTCCCCCCCAGTTGGGTTGTCCTTTTAAAATTGCTTTTAGGAGTTTGTTGCATATCCTGGTTATGTCTGTGAAATGAATTGTAGGTATTTTCTAGTCTGTGTGGCTTATCTGTTAACTTTTTATATGGTTTGTTGAATAGAAAGGATTGTCAAATCTATCATCATTTTTCTTATTGGTTTGTGTCCTTGGTGCCTTATTTAAGAAATCTATTCCATACTCCAAGGTCATTTAGGTCTCTGCATTTCCTTCTAAAAGTTTTAGAAATTTGGTATTTTATATTTAGCTCTTGATCTTGCCTGAAAAAAAATTTTTTTTGTATATGATGTGAGTCAGGGATCTAATTTTTTTATATGCATAGCCAGTTACCACAGCACTGTTTAACACTGTGTTTTTAAATTTGAATTGTAAATCTTTTGAGCAGTTTCTGGGTCAACACAATAACAGCCTTTTTGTCTTTCATCAGGTTGCTCAAATGTTCAAGTTTGTGACTTCTGGGCCAAAGTAATTGATTGGTGGATTACTTGATCCAGAAACAGAACCTAGAGGAGTAGATAAATACAGCACATTTTGTAGATCTCATCCAAATGTCATTTCTCTCAACCACTTTTTATTTTATTTTATTTATTTATTTTAAAAATAAATTTATTTACTTTTGGCTGCTTTGGTTCTCTGTTGCTGTGCGTGGCTTTCTCTAGTTGCGGCAAGCAGGGGCTGTTCTTCCTTGCGGGACGCGGGCTTCTCATTGCGGTGGCTTCTCTTGTGGAGCACAGGGTCTAGGTGCGTGGGCTTCAGTAGTTGTGGCGTGCAGGCTCAGTAGTTGTGACACACGGGCTTAGTTGCTCTGTGGCATGTGGGATCTTCCCGGACCAGGGCTCGAACCTGTGTCCCCTGCATCGGCAGGCAGATTCTCAACCACTGTGCCACCAGGGAAGTCCGAGACTTTCAGTTTTGATTTTAGAATTATACATATAAATTTGAATCTTTCTGAAATGTCTGATAGAAATCGCTACAAATCACTTAATTTAAGAATGAAGGGGCTTCTCTGGTGGCGCAGTGGTTGAGAGTCCGCCTGCCGATGCAGGGGACACGGGTTCGTGCCCCGGTCTGGGAGGATCCCACATGCCGCTGAGCGGCTAGGCCCGTGAACCATGGCCGCTGAGCCTGCGCGTCTGGAGCCTGTGCTCCGTAACGGGAGAGGCCACGGCAGTGAGAGGCCCGCGTACCGCAAAAAAAAAAAAAAGAATGAAAACTATTTTTGTTTCCACTTAAAAAGGGTTTTTAGTCTGAGAAGAGTTGCTTTGAGGTCTGCAGATAGTTATATATTCTAGGTTTTTTTTTTTTTTCCCATTCCTTTTCTTTTACATTTGTAGTTGAAAGAAGACCTTGTGGTTTAGTGGAATTTAGTGATATTGGGAAAGGTTGTAGACACAAGTTTTATTTGTAGATTTCTGATTGTGATATTGAGAAAGATGACTAATCACTTCTTGGTTTCTCTATCTGCAGCATTGTAGAAACAAAAAACAAAAAAGAAACTTATGCTGTGGAGGGTGTTATGCAGGATGAGATAGGGCCCTGAATGATTGTTATTTACTTACGGAGACAGGTCTTTACCAAAGTAGGGTTTTTGATTTTGCCTGAAACATTGACTGTACAGATCATATATTTTACCTGGACAGATATTATTTGTGAAATAGTTGGAACAAGAGTGTGGTTATATGGTATTATAGTGCAGATGGTTTATGAAAGGAAGTCTTTGCATAATTTACATATTTTGGTTTAGTGTAGATATGACAATTTATATATCATGGGCTTGTCAGGATTTCTCTGACTATAATGTTCAGGACTGTTGTTCCTGTCATGTATGTTTGCATTTTTGTGTACTGTTCTTTGTTTTAGAAACTCAGGGTTACTTATAGATCTTGGGAAATGGAAACAACCATTGTAACATGGCTATAAGAGTTGTATCAAATCCTTCTTTCTTTAATTAATTAATTTTTGGCTACATTGGGTCTCTGTTGTTGTGCACGGGCTTTCTCTAGTTGCGGCGAGCGGGAGCTACTCTCCGTTGTGGTGCCGGGCTTCTCCTTGAGGTGGCTTCTGTTGTTGTGGAGCAGGGGCTCTAGGTGCGTGGGCTTCAGTAATTGTGGTGCGAGGGCTCAGTAGTTGTGGCTCGCGGCCTCTAGAGCCTAGGCTCAGTGGTTGTGGCACATGGGCTTAGTTGCTCCATGGCATATGGGATCTTCCCGGACCAAGGCTCGAACCTGTGTCCCCTGTATTGGCAGGCGGATTCTTAACCACTGTGCCACCAGGTCCTCGAATCCGTTTTATAAAGGTGTTTTTTATCCGTGACCATGACCAGTGGCTTTAATGGACTATTTGTGCCTTTAATGAAGCCCTGTAAGATGGTAAAGTATGGGCTTTGGAGTTAGATACAGATTTGAATTCATAGTCTCCAGTTAAGTTTGTGTTATTGATGACTTATTTGATCTCCTTTAGTGTCAGTTTCTTCATCTGTAAAATGGGACCCCATATCATAAGGATTGCTGGAGGATTAAATGAGATGATGGGTGAAAGTCCAACTACTTAGCCTGGTTCAAAGTTGGCTCCGGTAAGTGTTAAGCAGCAATTCCCCTCCCTTCTAAGAGATAACATCATGACCATGACCAGGAAAAATGGAACCACTTGCCTTTGTGGGAGGCAGTGTTGTATAATGGAGAGGGCCTAATCTGGATAGTTCTTGCTTCTCTGTTTTGTAGCTTCTATAACCTTGAATAGTCTTACCCTCAGTCCTCTCGTTTGTAAACAAAGATTATACTATCTGTAACAGGCAGGGTTTTAAAGTTAAATGAGAGTATGTATAAAAGCTCACTTTATCTGGCACTTGGTAACCTCTAAATTAGCCTCTAAACTTTTATAGTGATAGGTAGTAATACTGTGCTGCTGAAGTAGGTCTCAAGACTGAGAGAGGTAGGCCTTCACTGGCTTTGCTACTTCACGGCATAGGATTTGCCTGACTTCTTCTCAGGAAAGTTGGTCAGTGGGGTTGGGCAGTAAGTTAGAAGAGGTTCCTTGTGATTGTACTTAAAAGTTGCCCTACTTCATGCTAGGAAAGAAAGTAGTGTAAATGATACAGAGTGTTGCCTGTCTTTAGAGCTTCAAAATAATCTTTAAAAAACAAGCTGCATTTGACTTGAAACGTTTCTTTGTGCTTACATCAGCTAAGATTTTATGAACATGAAAGCTGGTAGTGCCTGTCTTAAAAATCTATGTGTTGCTCCTTCTCAGTTATCAACTGTATCATTTTTGGAAGAGCTGTATCAGTTAGTAACATATGTTGGGAACTTTTCCCATTTTATCAGTTATTCTTTTCCCAGTCATCAGGTTTTCTTATTGACATTTTTCTACTCAGAAATGTTCTGAGTGTTTGGGAAGAATTCCAGTTTTAACCAATCATTTTATTGCTTCTGGTATGTGGCAAGGCTCCATGGTCCTCCCCATTTCTTTTTTGTTTTTAAGTAAATTTATTTATTTAATTAATTTATTTTTGGCTGCATTGGGTCTTCGTTGCTGCATACGGGCTTTCTCTAGCTGCGGCGAGTGGGGGCTGCTCTTCGTTGCAGTACGCGGGCTTCTCATTGCGGTGGCTTCTCTTGTTGCAG
This sequence comes from Neophocaena asiaeorientalis asiaeorientalis, assembly GCF_003031525.2. Taxonomy (NCBI): domain Eukaryota; kingdom Metazoa; phylum Chordata; class Mammalia; order Artiodactyla; family Phocoenidae; genus Neophocaena; species Neophocaena asiaeorientalis. The sequence goes on along the minus strand of NW_020176571.1, from coordinate 1,506,163 downwards.
AGCGTGGGCTCTAGGTGCGCGGGCGTCAGTAGTGGCACGTGGGCTGAGTAGTTGTGGCTCGCGGGCTCTAGAGCGCAGGCTCAGTAGTTGTGGCGCACAGGCTTAGTTGCTCCGCAGCATGTGGGATCTTCCCAGACCAGGGCTCGAACCCGTGTCCCCTGCATTGGCAGGCAGATTCTCAACCACTGCGCCACCAGGGAAGCCCTCCTCCCCATTTCTTGATTGTTTCTTAATATTTTCAACATCGCTGTAAAGTACAGTGTACTGTCAGTGTTAACTCCTGGTTTTGTCACTTAAGTGCTATCATGCATTTATTTGAGAACAGCTTATGGTTCATGCTAACATAGAAGGTTGGGGATAAGAGCATTAAGTTGGGTGTTTGATTGATTAGATAGATTACATTGCCACTTATTACTGTAGTTATCTCAGGCATGTTATTTATAACCTCTCTGGGCGTTTTGTCATTTCCAAAATGGAGGGAATAATTGTACCTATCCTCCAGGATTGTTGCAAGGATTTAAAGAGATAATCCATGGGAAATGTTCTTTGCATGTAGTTAACGCTCACTGCATGTTAGCTGTTCCTGTCATTCCCCCTCCTCCTCATCATCATACAGCAAAGATTTTTAAGCTCCTTTGCATTCCAGACCAAGCTTGGTGTTGTGGATACAAAAATGGATTCCAAAAAAGGCTTCCTGACCTTGAGAAGTTTTGCATTGCAGGAGGGGAAGACAGGCATGTAAACAAAAAAATGCAATAAATTCTGACAAGTACTATAATAGAAACATTAGTAAATGAGAAGAATAAAGGAGTTAGTGTCAGGAGCCTGGGGACGTCAGGGAAATTAGTTTCTGCCTATGAACTTATTCTTGAAGTGTGGGTAGTAATTCCCCACTTATTCATTCAGCAGATGTTTAGTGAATACACCTACTGTGTGCCAGAAGCTATTTTAGGTACTGGGGATATAGGTGTAAAGAAGATATATTGGGTCGGCCAAAAGGTTCATTCTTTTTTTCCGTAAGGTGGCTCTGATAGCACTTAGTTGTCTTCAACTTCATTCGAAACAATTTTGTTAGATTGTATTGTGACAGCTGACATATCAGTGTGCATTTAAAAAAAGAAAAAACGTACTCAAATTGGTGAATTTTTGTGTAGCCATTTTAATATTGAAGATGGAAGAAAAAAGCAACATTTTTGGCATATTATGCTTTATTATTTCGAGAAAGGTAAAAACACAACTGAAACGCACAAAAGGATCTGTGCAGTTTATGGAGAGGGCCCTCCGACTGATCGAACGCGTCCCAAGTGGTTTGCGACGTTTCGTGCTGGAGGATTCTCACTGGACGATGCTCCACGGTTGCGTAGACCAGTTGAAGTTGAAAGTGATCATATGGAGACATTAATTGAAAACAATCAACATTATACCACGCGAGAGATAGCCGACATACTCAAAATATGCAAATCAAGCGCTGAAAATCACCTGCACCAGCTTGGTTATGTTGATCGCTTTGATGTTTGGTTTCCACGTAAGGTAAGTGCAAAAAACCTTCTTGACCGTATTTCCACATGCGATTCTCTACTAAAACGTAACGAAAATGTTCTATTTTTAAAATAAATTGTGATGGGAGATGCAAAGTGGATACTGTCCAATAATGTAGAACAGAAGAGATTGTGGGGCAAGCGAAAAGAACCACCACCAACCACACCAAAGGCTGGTCTTCATCCAAAGAAGGTGATGTTTTGTACATGGTAGGATTGTAAGGTAGTCCTCTACCATGAGCTCCTTCCGGAAAACAAAGCGATTAATTCCAACAAGTACTGCTCCCAGTTAGACCAACTGAAAGCAGCACTCGATGAAGAGCATCTGGAATTAGTCAACAGAATATCCATCAGGATAACGCAAGACTGTGTGTTTCTTTGATGACCAGACAAAAACTGTTACAGCTTGGCTGGGAAGTTCTGATTCATCTGCCGTATTCACCAGACATTGCACCTTCAGATTTCCATTTATTTCGGTCTTTACAAAATTCTCTTAATGGAAAAAAATTCAATTCCCTGGGAGACTGTAAAAGGCACCTGGACCAGTTCCTTGCTCAAAAAGATAAAAAGTTGGGCTTCCCTGGTGGCGCGGTGGTTGAGAATCTGCCTGCCAATGCAGGGGACACGAGTTCAAGCCGTGGTCTGGGAAGATCCCACATGTCGTGGAGCAACTGGGCCCGTGAGCCACAGCTACTGAGCCTGCGCGTCTGGAACTTGTGCTCCGCAACAAGAGAGGCCGCGACGGTGAGAGGCCCGCGTACCGCGATGAAGAGTGGCCCCCGCTCGCCACAACTAGAGAAAGCCCTCGCACAGAAATGAAGACCCAACACAGCCAAAATAAATAAATAAATAAAAATTTTAAAAAAGGTAAAAAGTTTTGGGAAGATGGAATTAAGAAGTTGCCTGAAAAATGGCAGAAGGTAGTGGAACAAAAGGGTGAATATGTTGTTCCATAAAGTTCTTGGTGAAAATGAAAAATGTGTTTTTTATTTTTACTTAAAATCCAAAGGCACTTTTTGGCCAACCCAATATAATGTCTCTTCTTTCAGGAGTTTTCAGTCTAGTGAGAAAAGACCAGTAGTAAGTAAACAAAGAAATAAAAATACCAGAGACAAGTGCTGTGGAAGAGATTAAAAGGTGATGTGATAAGGAGTGACTGAGATTATGTGGTCAGAGAAGGATTCTTTGAGTAAGTGACCCTTAAGTTGAGATCCGCATGTGAAGAAGGAGCCCAGCCATGGGAAGATCTGGGCGATGAGCATTCCAGGCCTTGGGAACCAGGTGACATAGAGCCATTTGAGCCTTCCGGGTGTTTGGGGAGTAGATGGGAAGTCACTGTGGCTGGAATGTAGTGGGCAAGGGGGAGAGTGGTACAGAATGAGGCCAGAGTTAGGGGCTAATCATTTAAGGTTTTGTAAGCCAGGGCAAGAGGTCCCTTAGGTGTAAAGGAAAGCCATTGGAGGGCTCAAAAAGTAAGGGAGTGTGTTTTGAGAAAGATCTGCTGTGACCGCTGTGTGAGGACTGGATTCTGAGGATAAGGGGGGTGGGGTGGGTAACAGAAGTGGAACCCAGGAGACTTTACTGGCTGTTGTATTAGGACAGGTGACAGATGCTGGTGGCTTGAACCAGAAAGTAAGAGTGGAGGGAAACAGGTAGATTTGGGCTGTGTGACCCCTCTCTCCCATCACTGTAAAGCTTTTTTTTTTTTTTTTTT
>NW_020176571.1:1498705-1502480 GCF_003031525.2 Neophocaena asiaeorientalis asiaeorientalis | reverse complement strand
TTTTGTGGTATGCGGGCCTCTCACCGCTGTGGCCTCTCCCGTTGCAGACCACAGGCTCCGGACGCGCAGGCTCAGCGGCCATAGCTCACGGGCCCAGCCGCTCCGCGGCATGTGGGATCCTCTCGGACTGGGGCATGAACCCGCGTCCCCTGCATCGGCAGGTGGACTCTCAACCACTGCGCCACCAGGGAAGACCCACTGTAAAGCTTTTTATGTTCTTTTTTGTTTTTGGCTGCGCTGAGCGGCTCGTGGGATCTTAGTTCCCTGATCAGGGCTTGAACCTGGGTCCTGGCAGTGAAAGCACTGAGTCCTAACCACTGGACTGCCAGGGAATTCCCACAGTAAAGCTTTTTTTTTTAAAGAGTTAGGTGGTAACTTTTATTCCAACCTCCCACCCAGAGCAGAAGGTAAAGCTTTTTAAAGTGTTAAGTTTAAGAGGTCCAACCCCTTTCCTTGCCAGTTAATGTGATAGAGATCTGCCAACAAGGTTCTCTAAAGATTTATAAGCCAGTCAGGGTAACACATCTAGTACTTATTTTTAATAATGATTTGTAAAGAGAAAAAATGGCTAGTATTCAAAAGAAAATCTGCTGCCTTTAATATCCCTGCTGGTCCCACTGTTGAAATAAAGTATTCCATCCTAAAAAAATAATCTGGTTTCATTATTAGTAGTTCAGATTTGCATTACATATTTAGTTTCACATTGAAGTCTGAAAGAAGAGGTCATGAGGGGCATAACATACTGATACTTCCACGTAGAACATTCTGTGCCACTCAGGTTTCCAATCAAGGAAGAACATGAACTTGATACCAGAAATCTCATTAACCATGCACTAACTTCAAACGCATACTTCAGGGTGGAATGACAGACCACACTGGAATAATTTCAGTATACAACTTTCAAGTCACTTTGAAATTGGCTACTTTCAACTTGGAGGAAGCCAACAAAATCATGGGACATATTTTGCAGCCTGTCCTCTACCACTGAATAATCTAATTATAGAACTAGAAAACGATGCCACTAGACTGAGTACTTGCTGCACCCTACTTGCTGTGTCCCAGTTAATACAAAGGGACGTTATACCACTGGCCCTTAGAATTTGAAGACTTAAGGTCCATGGCAGTTGGCAAGTCTTTAGAGAACCTTGCTGGAAGATTGTATCACATTAACTGGCAAGGAAAGGGATTGGACCTCTTAAACTTAACACCTTAAAAAGCTTTACAGTGATAGGGGAGAGAGGTCCTCTGGGTGCTAGAATGTTGTTTGTTGCTGGTTACACAGCATTTATACTTTGTCAACTTTGTGTCCTTTTCTGAATGTATTTTTTACATGAATAAAAAGTTTACTAGACAAAGAGGCCGTATAGTACTACAGTATATTCCGCCCCCCATTAAAAAATGTGCAGAATACACGACATAAAATGTACTGCCGTCACCATGTTTAGGTGTGTAGTCATGTTGTAGATCCATGTTGTTGCAGCCATCACCACCATTCATCTACAGAACTCCTTTTCTTCATCTTGCAAAACAGAAGCTATACCCATTAAACGGTAACTCTCCATTCCCTCTTTGCCCCAGCCCCTGGCAACCGCCATTGTACTTTCTATGAATTTGACTACTTTAAATAACCTATGGTAAGTGGAATCATAACATCCTCAGGTTCACTCAGTTTGTAGCTTGTGTTGGAATTTTCTTCTTTTTTTGAGGCTGAATGTTTTCTTGTATGTATGGACCATATCTTGTTTGTTTGTCCATTGATGGACACTTGGGCCGCTCCACGTTTTACTGACCGTGAATAACGCTCTTATGAACATGAGTGTATAAATGTCTCTTCAAGACCCTGCTTTCAGTTCTTGTGAGTACATACGCAGAAGTGGGATTGGCTGGGTCATGTAGTAAATGTAGTTTTAATTTATTTGAGGAACTGCCATCCTGTTTTCCACAGCTTGCCTGCTCTTTTAAAATTGGGGGCAACATAACAACTAAAATTATGAAATAGGTGAAGTAATACATTATACTATAATATAGTCTACCTTTGGCGGGAAGTCCAGGATAACTGATTAAATATGACATAAATAATACTAATTCCTTTTCTTCTGTTTTTCCCCTGGAGAATAAGACATTTATTCATTCATACAAGAAACCTTTACTGAATGTCTACTGTGTATCTGTTGCAGTTTGGTTCTCAGCATTGAGCAGACAAACTCTTGCCTCATGGAACATGCAGACAAGTACTGGATTTTAGAAAATAGCTTTCCTGGGATAGAGCTAAAATTCTAGACCAGAAGTATCAAACCATTAAGTTAGCAGTTTGTTCAGGTAGAGAAAATTGCTTTTGAGTTAGCATTTAAGCAACCTTGGTGCTTTTAAGCAACATAATAATTTACCTTATGCAGTATTATTTGAAGGGAAAGTGGAGTCTAAGAAGCGTGAGTTTTAAATTTTCCATTGCTTTCCCACTGGGAAGGAAACTTGGTGTGAGTACATTTGACTGGGAGTCAACAGATGAGGGTCCAGTCCTGACTTTAACATCTAATATTTGGTATTCTCCTGGGTTCTTTTTACTTTGATCCTTATCCCTCCTCAGTCCTTTGTATAACTTTTTTTTTTTCCCAAAGGATTTTGTCCTGTGTTGTTAACTATTATTATGCTAATATCACTTTCCTTTTTAAAAAATAAATTTATTTATTTTTGGCTGCGTTGGGTCTTCGTTGCTGCGCGCGGGCTCTCTCTAGTTCCAGCGAGCGGGGGCTACTCTTCGTTGTGGTGCGTGGGCTTCTCACTGCGGTGGCTTCTCTTGTTGTGGAGCACAGGGTCTAGGTGCGTGGGCTTCAGCAGTTGTGGCTTGCGGGCTCTAAAGTGCAGGCTCAGTAGCTGTGGCGTGCAGGCTCAGTAGCTGTGGTGCACGGGCTTAGTTGCTCCGCCGCATATGGGATCTTCCTGGACCAGGGCTTGAACCTGTGTCCCCTGCACTGGCAGGCGGATTCTTAACCACTGCACCACCAGGGAAGTCCCTAGTATTATCACTTTTACTCCTAGTAATCCCTAGTTCTGTTTTCAAGCTCATTCTCTCTTCTGAATTCCAGATTTATGTTTCCTGGTGCCAAGTGAACATTTCTTTCACTTCAGACACCGTTTCTGAAAACAAACTCATTCTTCTTCTGCTGTGAATTTGCTTCTCCCCTGGATCATCAGTGAATGGCATCCTCTATACGCTCAGCTGCTTGAGCAAAACGCCTGTGTCATCTGAGTTCTTTCTTGTCCCTGTTCTCTGATTTCTGAACAGACCCTGGAGTCCTTGCCTTGCATATGCTGTTTTCTCTGTACAGAATACCTTTCCTCTACTCTGCTTGGCAAATCCCCATTGCTTTTGGGCAGGGTTAGTGACGCCTGTGTGTCTGCTAGAACGTGTGAGGTCAAGTTTCCATTTTACTTCTTTTGTTTCATAGTTTCATATTTGATCATCTGTAGAACAGACTCTGTCTACCGGGAAGAAGCCTTAGCAAATTTTAAAATGTTATTTATGCCAATACTTAAATTAGTTTGTGAAAACATTCTTAAAAAGTAATAGGAGGGCTTCCCTGGTGGCGCAGTGGTTGAGAGTCCGCCTGCCGACGCAGGGGACACGGGTTCGTGCCCCTGGTCCGGGAAGATCCCACATGCCGTGGAGCGGCTGGGCCCGTGAGCCATGGCCACTGAGCCTGCGCGTCCGGAGCCTGTGCTCCGCAGCGGGAGAGGCCACAACGGTGAGAGGCCCGCGTACCGCAAAAAAAAA
>NW_020176571.1:1455225-1498615 GCF_003031525.2 Neophocaena asiaeorientalis asiaeorientalis | reverse complement strand
AAAAGTAATAGGGTGCATGTTAAGCAATTTTATACAGAAAATGAGTCTCTTTTCCAATAAACACTGCAGGTGTGATAATTCATTCAATAAAAGTATATGTAATCTAGATATTGGGGGCAAGAGGCCTTGCAACCTGTAGAGGAGGTGTAGGAATTGAAAAACTCACATTAGTATTTTCTTTCTTTCCTCATCCCCACTGGCCACTCAGAGATTTTAAAAGACCTTAGATCTGCCCTACTTGCTGAAAATGCACCCGGTTGGATTTGTGTTGGACTTCTATGTCTATTGATAAATTCAGAGCACCTCTCAGTTACTTGTTCCTTCCTGCCAGCTGTTTGTATTGGATTCCTTTCTTTTCTGTCTTTTTTTTTGGCGGTACGCGGGCCTCTCACTGCTGTGGCCTCTCCCGCTGCGGAGCACAGGCTCCGGACGCGCAGGGTCAGCGGCCATGGCTCACGGGCCCAGCCGCTCCACGGCATGTGGGATCTGCCCGGACCGGGGCACAAACCCGTGTCCCCTGCATTGGCAGGCGGACTCTCAACCACTGCGCCACCAGGGAAGCCCTCTTTTCTCTTTTTTTTTTTATCTTAGTTCTGTGTAATATAGCGTAGTATTCTTAAAATCCTGACCAACGAAAAATTTCTGAGGAAGTAGAATAGAGATTAACTCTTCTGGTTAACAGATAATGGTACTCTGAAGTCTTACTTTCCATCTGCCATCTCACTTCCTTTTACTGTTAAGAATCAGAGCAAGTTAAAGCCTAGTTCTGAATACTTTCCCTATTTTTTATTCTTCTTAGCAAGAAAATCGTTTATCCAAGTACAGCAGGACAGTTCATTGTTCCAGCTACTCTTAGAGATTAATGGCCTTGGATAAGTTGCCTAATCTCTGAGCCTCAGTTTCCACATCTGTAAAATGGGGATAACATACCTCAGAGGGCCATATGTAAGAATTATGTGAGATACCATCTGTAAATTCTCTGGTACAGAATTTAACTTTGTCAATCCACAGTAAATGTTAGCTCCCTCTTCCCTGAAACAAAGTGAAATGGTGGGTGTGAAACAACTTTGTAAATAAATATAAATCACTAGCAGTGTTTCCTCTTTCAGCATTGGGTATTAATAGCATAGTTTATAATCTCATTATTAGAATATGCTGGCTCAGGCCCTTATGTGATAGGCACAGGCCCAGATTTGGTGATCCTTAAAGACTGTGTTTGTTCTTGTTCTAAAAACTTGAGAGAACTCCTAAAACAAACTCAGATGATTTATGAAACTAACAGTTGGCTAATTCTTAGTCTTGTGTATCCACATATGAACACTAAGTGTGTGTTTTACCCTCTCTTCATACTATCCAGACCCTCCCACATTGCCCCACTCCTCCCCTGCCACAGTAAAAATTTTGAATCCCATGGGATTTATGAGCATAACATGTACCTTGGCTTCTTCCTGTTTTTGTCTTTCTAGTTGGATTGGCTGTGATAGTCACCTTATTTGGATATGTAACTTAAATCTCTAAAATAAGCTTTTGTCCTGTGAGTTATAAGGTAGAGGGCCAAGGACTTGAAATTATTGAACTCCTAGGAAACTTATGTGATCCAGTTTAGAGAAATATTGATGATCTCTGAATGTGTTTTTACCACTTAAGAACATTTAAATATCATCTGTCATGTTCATTCAACATTTATGTGCGCAGTGCTTTCTGGGAACTCAGGGATATAATAGGAGTGTGCTCTTGCCTTCCAGAGTAATCTACTTGGAGTTCAAAGCAGCTCAAAAATACTGAAATTTCGGACATTAAGCAACTTAAATGCAAAACATAACCAATAATATGTGCCATGTCAGTCAGAGACGTCGTCTTATTTCATGAAAGTGTGGTGAATTTTGGTTTCCTCACCTGTGAAGTAGAACTCAAAATACCTGAAGGGTCATTGTGATGATTTAAATGAGATTGGGTAAAAACAATGCAGGCAGAACAAAATGAAGAGTAAGCCTTCTCACTCCAGACCCTAGGTTCTTCCCCGTGTGCCTCTGGACCAAGAGCACAATTTCAAATAAATAGGTACCTATGTACACATGTATACGTATTCACGATTGTATACACTTATAATGTATAAACGGGAACATTATACATGTCGTCTTTGATATCCTGCTTTTTTCATTTAAAAGTAGATTTTGGCAGTCCTCTTTATCAACAAGTGTAGGGTTTTTAAAAATACATTATTATTTTATTCTTAATGATTGCAGAAAATTCTAGTTTTAGTGTAAAATAATACAACATATGTCTTCCCCCATCACTCATTCAAATATGTTAATCCAAAACTTTCTCTCCTTAGGGTCAACTCACTATCCTAAAAGTCCATCCTCCCAAGAAGAAGGAACAGAAAGACCTCTTTGTAAGAAAGGCGTGGGTATCCCATGAATGAGACAGCAGAAAACCGACTGGAGTACAGCAGGACTCCAGAGCCAGATATAAGGCTCAGAAAAGGGCACCAACTTGATGGTACAAGGGGAGGTGACAATGACATCCACCAAGGAGATTTGGAGCCTCTTGTAGAGGCATCTGCCCCTTCTTCCTATCATAAAAAAGTAAGTTAAAGTGGAAGGATGGTAAGTAAAACAAATTTGTGGGAATATAGCTGGAGGAAGGATATTAAAAAGAAAGAGTACGGGGACTCTGCTGGAGAGAAGATGGCGTTTTGAAAAGGAACCCTGAGCACATTTGTAAGATTTTGAAGCCTCTCATTCTTAAGGTAGCTAGGAATTAGTTATGCCCTTTCTGTTGACACGTAAAACCGTACTTAAGCTGCTCTATCTTATTTAAGAAAGGAAATGGGTTTTTGTAGTTACCATATATCCTTTATAATTCAGCCATGATTTAGTAATGACATTATCGTTTATATTTTTGGAGAAATCCTAATTGCATGCTGGAACTACTTCTCAGATAGAGTTTATCTCCAGTGCATACCTTGGGAGCCAGTAGAATTCTGGGAAAATAATCTAATCTTTCCTTTTACCTCGCAGAGAAAAGAGCAGCTTTTAAATGATTCAAGCAGCTGTACCAAGAGCGCCAAGGTGTAAATATCTGTGAGCAGGTCCCAGTGTCATTGTTAATAGACATTTTGCCGTGTGCTTTGGAACCTTGCAGTTGTGTAGCACGTTCAGCGTTGTGTTTCTAGTACAGTGTTTCTCAGACTGTAGGTTATGCCCGTTAGTAGTTTGTGAAATTTATTTTGGTACTACAAGCAGTGTTAATTAGACCGCAAATAAAGATATTAAGGTGCATATATGTAGTAATATACCTTTAAACTATGTTATTTGATGAAATTGTTTAGCTTTATTTAGATATGTATGTGTTTATAGATATGAGTAATATATACACTTCTTACTGTGGGTTGTAGTTAGAAACATATTGAAAGCCTCTATTTGGAGCTGCATCTTTACCATAGTAAGAGATAAGCTTACTGTGTGGGTAATAGTGGTGCTGGTTGGAACTCGAGAGGGTTGTCTTGTCCTTTCAGGTCTTTTATAAGAATTTCACCAGAGGCTATTGTGGCAGGAAATTGAAGGTTATTTCTTCTTTTACCCTTGGTGACACTTTGTAAGCCAGCTTCATACTCTGGGCTAGTTGTGCTACATTGAAAGACTGTTTTTGTGTCCCTGTGTGTGCGTGTGCCCCCGCATCACAGGGCAGGATTAAAATCAAGATTTGCTTACTATGAGTATAGTGTAATTTGGCCTTCAAACTACCATTACTCTTTTTTTTTTTTTTTTTTTTTTACATTCATTTCATCTGTTTATTTTTGGTTGCATTGGGTCTTTGTTGCTGCGCACGGGCTTTCTCTAGTTGCGGCAAGCAGGGGCTACTCGCTGCGGTGCGTGAGCCTCTCATCGCGGTGGCCTCTCTCGTTGCAGAGCACGGGCTTCAGGTACACGGGCTTCAGTAGTTGTGGCTCGCAGGCTCTAGAGCGCAGGCTCAGCAGTTGTGGCGCATGGGTTTGGTTGCTCTGTGGCACGTGGGGTCTTCCTGGACCAGGGATCAAACCTGTGGCCCCTGCATTGGCAGGTGGACTCCCAACCACTGTGCCACCAGGGAAGCCCTACCATTACTCTTTTAAAAGAAGTTTGGCAGATAGCTAGGGTAAGAACTTGCTTCCTTGCTTATGGCTTTGCTTTCTTGTTGATGTTTTACAATAACATGTACTAGCAGCTAAGACTCCCCTATTCAGGCTGAGCAGCTTGACTTTGCCTCCATTGCTGCTTAGGCCTAAGCAGTTACCGAAGCAGTAAGAACTGTCGCTAGGTTTGGATGAGGACTGGGTTATCTTTTCTTTTTTATTGTAGTAAACACATGACATACGTTATTGCTGACTGTATGCACTTTGTTGTGCCGCAGATCTCTAGAGCTTTTCCATCTTGCGTGAGTGAAACATCTACCCATTGAATAGCAACTCCCCATTTTCTCCACCCCACCAGCCCTCGGCACCCACCATCCTACCTTCTGCTTCTATGAGTTTGACAACTTTACATACCTCATATAAATGGAATCATGTAGTATTTGTCCTTCGGTGACTGTCTTGTTTCACTGAGCACAGTGTCCTCAGCGTCTGTTCATGTTGTAGCGTAAGACAAGCCTTTTTTTTTTAAGGCTGAGTAATATTTTATTGATATGTATATATCACTCTGTCTTTATCCATTCATCTACTGATGGTTGTTTAGGTTGTTTCTACCTTTTGGCTATTGTGAATAATGCTGCAGATATCTTTTCAAGGTACTGTTTTTAGTTCTTTTGGATTAATATCCAGCAGTGGGATTACTGGGTCATATGGTAGTTCTGTTTTTAATTTTTTAGGAACTTCCATACTGCTTTTCATAGTAGCTGAACCATTTTACATTCCCATCAGCAGTGTACAGGGGTTGTAATTTCTCCATATCCTCATCAACACTTTATTTTCTTTTTTGATAATGGCTGTCCTAACAGATGTGACTGTGGTATCTCATTGTAGTTTTCATTTGTGTTTCCCTGATGATTAGTGATGTTGAGCATCCTTTTCATATACCTGTTGGCCATTTATATGTCTTTTAGAGACATGTCTATTCAAGTCCTTTGCACATTTTTAAGTTGGGTTTGTTTTTGTTTGTTTGGTTTTTGCTGTTCAGTTATAGGAGTTCCTTATATATCTTGGATATTAACCCCTTATCAGATCCATGGTTTGCAGATATTTTCTCCTGTCCTTAGGTTACCTTTTCACTCTCAATTGTCTTCTTTGCTATAAAGGAGCTTTGTGGTATGACATAGTCCTATTTTTCTAATTTTGCTTTTGTTGTGATATTGGTGTCATATTTCTTCATGCCCAGTGTCACAAAGCTTTTTTTTTTTAGGAAATGCTCAACATCTTTAATCATTAAGGAAACTCAAGTCAAAACCTCAATGTGATACCACTTCATATGCACAAGAATGGTTAAAATTTTTTTGCAAGGGGGACAGTTAACAAGCGTTCATGAAGATGCGAACCCTCATATATGCTGAGGGTAATATAAATGGTATAGCTGCTCTAGAAAAACTGTCACCAGTTCTTCAAAAAGTTAAATAGAGTTATCATATAACCCAGCAAATACCACTTTAAGGTTTATACCCAAGAGAAATAAAAATATACATCAAAATAAAACTTTATATGTATGTTCCTAACAGCACTGTTTATGAGTCAAAAAGTACAAACAACTCAAATGTCCATCACTTACTTGATGAATAGATATATTAAATGAGGTATATCCATAAAATGGAATATTTTTGGCAAAAAAAAAAAAGAAAGAAATACTGTTACATACTACCACACGGATAAACCTTGAAAATGTTCTGCTAAATGAAGGAAGCCAGTCACAAAGATGACATATTTAATTATTCTGTTTATTTGAAATGTCTAGAATAGGCAAATCTATGGAGACAGAAGGTAGATTTGTGGTTGTCAAGTGCTGGGGGGATGGGGAAATGGAGAGTCACTGCTAATGGGTATGGGGTTTCTTTTGGGGTGATGAAAATGTTTTAAAATTGACTATGTCATGAAGCTTTTCCTCTACATTTTCTTCTAGGATATTTATAGTTTCAGGTCTCACATTTAACTTTTTTTTTCTTTTTGGCTGTGCTGCATGGCTTGTGGGATCTTAGGTCCCTGACCAGATCAAACCAGGGCCCTTGGCAGTGAAAGCATGGAGTCCTAACCACTGGACTGCCAGGGAATTCCCACATCTAACTTATTTTTAGTTAAGTCATTTTGAATTCGTTTTTGTGTATGGTGTAAGCTAAGGGTCCAGTTTCATTCTTTGGCATGTGGATATCCAGTTTTTCCAACACCATTTGTTGAAGAGACTATCATTTCCCCATTGTGTAGTCTTGCCACTCTTGCCGAAGATCTGTATATGTGTGGGTTTATTTCTGTGCCCTCTCTTCTGTTGCATTGGTCTGTGTGGCTGTCTTTATGCCGGTACCATACTGCTTTGATTACTGTAGCTTTGTAATATGTCTCTAAGTCAGGAAGTGATGCCTCAAGCTTTGCTGTTCTTTCTCAGGACTATTTTGACTATTCAGAGTCCTTTGTCATTCCATATGAATTTTAGGATTGTTTTTTCTATGACTGGGGTTATCTAAAAGGAAGTGGAAATGTAATAAGCAGAACTGGATAAGGCTTGACTCGGTTACTGAAGGACTAAAAGGTATTCCAGGCCAAGGGAATAGCAGATGTGAAGACTCAGAAGTAAGAAATAGCATGATGCTTTTAGGGAATAGTAATAATGATAATAGCTAACGTGTTTTGAGTATACATTGGTGTATATTGATGTGTGAACCTGCAAAACGTCTGGTATAGCTAGAGTGAAAGGTACAAGGGTTTCAGTTTGTTAGCAAGTGAGCCTAGACGATTGGGGCCTAAAATCCAGATCTTTAGCCTCCCAGTCCAGTGTTCTTCCACCCTCCAGAGTTCTTTCTGAAATGTGTAGTGTTGTGTACTGGTTAAAGTGGATAGACCATTACTTCTAGGCCTCTGGCTCTAAAGCATCAGCTCTTTTGCTGAACTTTATAGTTTGTGTTTTGTAACCATCTATAGATAAAAACACAAAAGAGGCATTTCAAACCAGGTTACCCTTGATCTTTAGTTTTATGACTTTATTTCGTATCTCTGAGTTTTTAAGGTATTAAGTTGAATAAAGAGAGCAGCCTTTATGGTTGTCCTACTTTTCCTCTGCTCCAAATTCTTCTTCATAAATGGGGACTGGAGCCAACTCTTCATTCATTCAACCTAGGAATTATTTTCTTGAACTGATTTGCTTTAACCAAACTCATAAGAATGCCACTGTTTATTAGTTTATCATAAGAAATCTAACTTGTAATTAGACTCCCGTCTGCCAATCACTTCATTTTCTTTTCTTGAGGAGGTCTACTTAGGAAATTCAGTTAAGATTAGAGGCAGTTGCTTTGTGAGAATTAAAAAAAAAAAACTTGGATGATTTTAAAGGTCTTTCCCATCAATCTTTGATAGCGATAGCTAGTCTTTACAGGCTGAGTCTGTATGTTTCTAGGCTGGCCAAAGTGAGTGTTCAGATAGACTGGCTGTTGTACCTCTGTTGGACGACAGCAGAGATGCAGTCATCGGTGCTTACTCTTTCAGCTATCATTTTTTGAAGACCCCTTAATTTCTACTAACCCCTGTGTTTGTGTGTTAGCTATATCAGCTTGCTAATGCCCTTACTACACATTGCAGATTTCTAAATTTAAGGCTGGATTCATTCAACCTGTCAGCTTTCCAAAAAGACCATCAAAATAACCTGTTGATGTTATAACTGAATCACTTTGCTGTACGCCTGAAACTAGCACAACGTTGTAAATTAACTGTACTTCAGTTTAAAAAATGGTTAATAAAAAAAGCAAGCAAACAAAAATAACCTGTTGATCAGACTAAGCGAAGTTTCTTACTTACTGCGGTGAGAGTGAGCACACTCTGAAGCGTCTTGCTTTGGAAGGAGAGGCCGTGGCTGGCTGTGGGTAGGGTTTGCGGTCTGACTTCTCGTGGTCTAAAGCAGGTCTTGCAATACAAAGATCGTATTAACATTGCGCAGAGCTTGTGATAGATTAGGACAGTTGGAGCAAGTCTGGTGAGCAAGTTCTTACTTGATAAGTGAGTAGGTGTGCCCAGTTCAGTAATTTATTATACTAAGGAGCTGGTTGAGCGGTCTAATGTTAAGTGAATTTCTGAGAAGCTCCTAAAGCTAACAGCAAAGCTACCTACTGGTTTGTACCTTAATCTTCCTGGGCAAGGGTTTCCTGAACAAATGAGGTCATGTTGTGTAGGGGCCTTAGATCTTAGTCCTCATAGTTACGTGAATGCAGAAGCCTCAGTTCTCACTGACCTCTGTAGGGCATATACATTTTAATCAAACTTTGCCGTTCCGGCCTCTGGGTATCTTACCATTTCCTTGACCTTTATCTTCTAACTGTGGATGGTGTTATGACCGTAGATCTCTGTGGCACTTTGTCTACTGACTTCAACTAGTATTTAAATATATAATTTATGTCTTGCTACTCCGCTAAATGCACCCTAAGTTTCAGCTGAACTGAACTAGTCTCTTTTCTTCAAAATGGTACTTTTGGTTTTCCCTCTTGACAGTTCTTTTAATTCGTCTTTCCAAAATTCTATTCCTCATGCAGCCTTTCCCGAGCTCCACACTCCGTCTTTAAACTGGCTGTGCCTTATTTCTTAGTCATTTATGTAGCTAATTCAGCCCCTTATTAGATTGTATGCCCGTGGAAGACAGAGACTATATTTTACTCTTATTTTTTTTTTTTTGCAGTTCGCGGGCCTCTCACTGCCGTGGCCTCTCCCGTTGCGGAGCACAGGCTCCGGACGAGCAGGCTCAGCGGCCGTGGCTCACGGGCCCAGCCGCTCCGTGGCATGTGGGATCCTTCCGGACCGGGGCACGAACCCGTGTCCCCTGCATCGGCAGGCAGACTCTCAACCACTGCGCCACCAGGGAAGCCCTACTCATCTTTTTAAAAATCCTCTTAATATTTATTAAACTGAATTACTCTGTTGAACTGAGTTGGGCTAAAGCAGATAAACGCCCAATAGACTGATGAATTATTTTCATATAGGACTTTCATCTTTATCACTCTGGTTCTCTCTTTCCAAAGGTAAAATACACTCCAGAGAATTAACATTTTAGGTTGCAGTTTGTACGGATCATCAGAGTTGGATATTGTTGTGTTTTGAGGTATAACCCACTTTAACTCTTCTCACAGATGGACTTCACTGAAGATAGGAGGAGGAAAAGATTTGAAAGTGTCTTTGTACTCACTTCAGAGCACTGACCTCTCTTTAAGTTTAAATATAGTGATTTATTCATAGAAAGCCTTAGAGAATTAAGGTTTATGCCTTTATTTTAGGCAGCTTTGGTTTTAATTATCATTTACAATGTCCTGTGTCTTCAAAACTTATTTTGATAACAGTTAGAGATATGACAACAGGAGCAGAACAGAGCAAATGTTTAACCCTTGTATGTGATCATCTTAGTATAGATGCAGTTTAGTATTGAAACAGATCTTTGGGTGCTGTGGTTTAGTGGCTACTAGAAGGGAAATTAAAAGTAATTTCCACTCATGACAAGGTAGTTCTTTAGAGTTAATATTGGAAGACAGATGTTTTTATATATATAGTGCTCAGCACAGACTTTCCAAACCGTCATTATGTGGCAGAGCTATAAACTTGCCCGTGTGCCCTGGAGAAAACATTTTTGTCTTGTGTTCTAGCCACTGCTTGACTCTACCACTTAATTCCTACATGTTAACCTCTGTTTAACCAGGGGAACTATATTTACCACCACCCACTCTGTGTAGATCCCTAATTAGCAACTCCACAATGCTTGAACACAACAAATAACTATTTATGGTCTAGTGTTTTCGACATTTGTTTTTTGAAGACATGTTGGTGAGTATCCTGTTATAGGAGGGTGGGAAGTGGGGATAATGTTTGGTAGATCAGCAGACTTATTAATACTTTGCTCTTCTGAAGGAAATGTTCTTTTATAAAAATTCAGAAATCTTGCTGACATGTTGGGATGGGTGGAAGTATTTATCTTTACTGGGGTGTGTATTTGACCACTGACCACATTCTGCTTCATAACACATACACTGGACCATGGGAGGTGGAAATATTACCGTTGGTGGTATTTATTAATAAAAAACTGATCCCCACCCCCCCAAAAAAAAACACCTGGATGAAGCTACATATCTTAGTAATGTAATGTACAGTGAAATTCTTGCCTTACATATAGGATCGCGTTCTTTGAATTGAGGTTAGCTCTTTAGAAGCACCATTTTGGATAGAAGGGCAGTTGTAAAAGATGAGAAGAGAAATGCATACAGGCAGCCCTGATGCTCTGCGAGTTTCCAGCATGCATGAGTTTCAGCTACCATGCGTTCGTTAAATAATATCAGTCCCTCCACAGTATGGTTCAGATTTTAGTTACTGTGGTTTATTTACTGTGAGTAATTCTTAAAGTACCAACTCTCTGCTGTCTCTCCAGTCCACAGATGATGGTGCAAACAGTAGATGTTCATTGTATTGATGACTTCTTTGAAAGTCTGTCAGTGACTGGTCAGTGTACATCTGTTACTCACTTAATCCATGAGACAGCAAAGTGTGTTGCTTCCCAGTGATAAACCCATGCGACCCTTTATAAAAATGGATAATCAAAAGAGGGAATAGGCTGACAAAGATAAAATGAACGTGATAATGGCGAACGTGAAAATCAAGTCAAACATAAATAGGAGTTAGAGAAGCAATAGCTGACTGTGGGAATGTTGGCACTGCCTGCCGCCACTTACAGAGATTCTAGATCTGCAGCCAGAGGATCTTAGTGAGGGCAGGCTTGTCGCCATAAAGGAGTATCGTGTGACAGAGGATGTGGATGGCCAGTGGCAGGCAGAAAGGTCAGATGAAGGGAATGCCTAAGGATGGTTCATGACTTTGAAAGTGCAAAGAATAAAACGTTGAAACCCTGATCCAAACTTAGAAAGTACGACAGTTTGCCAAGGCGTAGAGAATATGCTCACTGTGTGTTCTAAGTTAAACAACAAGAAGGCACACACTGCTCACATTGCTCTTGGTAACTTTTTTTAACCAATAAGCGGTTAATTCTCAGTGTTTCTGTTCTAAAATATAGCAGGCTAAATAAATACTGGTTTTCACTAGTCTGTTTCTTTGTACATGTAAAACTGACAGAGATTTTAATGTTTTGACAGCATTTTGTTCAGGTCATGCAATAGTCCCCACTGGTCATTAAGATTGCCAAACGTGATTTTGGCTTGCACAGTTTTTACATCCTGAGCTACCATGTGGAACGAGGGCTGTCTGTATGTGTCGTGGCCTTTTGGCCCAATGTCTGTCACCCACAGAAACAGGCCATTTCATAACTAGAAAAATGTGTGAGGGGAGTGAATAGAGCAGGAACTCTGTGGACCTGAGTTGAATTTCTGACTCTAGGTGTGTTACCTTGAACACATCATTTAACCTCAGGTTTCTCATCTCTAAAGTGGTAGCCGCTCAGTGAATACTTCTTGAGTGTTTTGAATGAATGCTTACCATTTAGCCCCGGCACTAGTAACCACTTATTAGTAAGTAGCTCACTTATTAGCATCTTTCACAGAGAAGGATCTGATAAGTTTTTTTTTTTTTCTGATGTGAACACAGTATTGAACTGTGACATACATAATTTGAGGTGTATAGACCCTCTCATTGTTTCTTCAGATCAGAGTTTCTCACTCCCTGGTGACATTTTGCCATTGTAGGATGTTTAACAGTATCCTGGCCCCTACCTACTGGATGCCAGTAGCATTCCCACTACTTGTGACATGTAAAAGTGAATCCAGTTATTGCCAGATGTCCCCTGGGAGCGGGTGGGGGTAAAATTACCCCTAGCTGAGATCAACCTGCTTTAGACTTTTAAAGTATTTTCTTAATTTACTTCTCTCCTTTCCTGTTTCCCTTCTTCAACCATACCTTCTCTCTGTTGCCAAAGTGATAGTTTCCAAATGCAAGTCTAGTGCTCAGCTTGCCCTGCTCTCATATCCATTAAATGCTCAGTCCTGCCTGCAGGGTAAAGCCTGAAGCCCAGGAGCATCAGAAGCTTTCAAGGAGCTGGTTCCTACCGAACTCCACTTCCATTCCTCTCCCTCCGTTTTTTTTTACTTTTTTTTATTTTTAAGCATTTTATTGAGGTATGATTTACACAAACATTGTATTATGGGGTAATTTAAGCACATTGAAATGTGTTTAAAATGCCCAAATCTTAGATATATAGCACAGTGACACTACATATGTGTGACGACCACGCAGATCAAGATTCAGATTATTTCCATCATTCAGAAACTTCCCTTTATGCCCTTGCAGTCAGTAACCCCTCCCTCACCCCCATTCCCAGTGGTCGCCATTATTGTGACTCCTACCACAGTAGATTTGTTTTGCTTGTTGCTGACCTTGATACAAATGGAATCATGTGATACACACTGTCTTAATAATGGCTTCTTTCACTTGGCATGTTTCTGCTACTCACCCATATTGTTTTGTGTCAGTTCTTTATTACGGAAGAGTATTCTGTTATATAAATCTATCACACCTGTTTATCCAGTTTCTTATTGTTCGACAATTGGGTTATTTCTGGTTTTTCACTATTATGAATAAAGCTACATTGTACGTCTTTACCTTCTTTAAAAATTTTTTATTGTGGCAAAATTTATAATGTAAAATTTGCCATTCTGACCCCTTTAAAGTACACAGTTCAGTGACACTAATTGTGTTCACAGTGTTGTGCAACCATTGCTGTGACTTCCAGAGTTCTTCATCACCCCAGAGAGACTTAAGGAGCAGCTCTTCATGCCTTCCTCCCCACAGCCCAGTGTTTGGGAACCTCTAGTTTACTTCCTGTCTCTGTGACTTTGGTTATTCTAGGTGTTTCATGTAAGTGCAGTTGTTGTGTGGGGGGCATTTCACTGAGCATGATGTTCTCAGAGTTTATCCCTGTGGTGGCCTGCGCCAGAACTTCATTCCTTGTTTTTGTTGTTAACTTTTTATTTTATGTAGGAGTATCGTTGATTAACAATGTGTTAGTTTCAGGTGTACAAGGAAGTGATTCAATTATACATATACATGTATCTATTCTTTTTCAAACTCTTTTCCCAGTTAGGTTGTTACAGAATATTGAGCAGAGTTCCCTGTGCTGTACAGTAGGTCCCTGTTGATTATCCATTTTAAATATAGCCGTGTGTATATGTCAATCCCAAACTCCCTAACTGTCACCCCCCCACTGTAACCATAAGTTTGTTCTCTAAGTCTGTGAGTCTGTTTCTGTTTTGTAAATAAGTTCATTTGTATCATTTTTTTTTTAGATTCTGCATGTGAGCATACGACATTTCTCTTTGTCTGACTTATTTCACTCAGTATGACAATCTCGAGGTCCATCCATGTTGCTGCAGATGGCATTATTTCATTCTTTTTAATGGCTGAGTAATATTCCATTGTATATATGCACCACATCTTCTGTATCCACTCTTCATTCCTTTTTATGACTGACTAGTATTCTGTTGTTAGCTAGGCTAGGTCTCTTCCCTCATCCACAGGCATTTGGATTGTTTCCTTACTCACCTCCTTTGGCCTTGCATCACATTTACTTTGTTGCCACAGCTGTGCTAAACTCTGTACTCTTTGTATGGAGCTTTTTCTTCCCTCCGTGTTTTTGGATTCGGGCTGTTACCTTTCCCTGTCATGTCTGACTGGTGAACTCTTAACGCATTTTCCAGGGCTTGCTTCAGATGTTACCTTTCTGGAAAACTTTCTAGCAGTGCCAGAGTTAACTTTTCTCTTTTCTGTTTGCATCAGACCTTGTCCATACTATAGACTAGCTCATTGCTATGGGTTTTTTTGGTTGTTTGTTTGACTTACAGGGGTGCCTTCCCCACTAGGCTGTGGCACCTACTTCAGTACGTAGCCCATCATCAGGAGAAAGACCGTCACTTATTTATGGCCGGAGTCCTAGGCCCTGGCATGGTCTCTTTTATTCATTATCTTTGTTCCTTAAACAGACGTGCAGTGTAGTGCGTGCTGTGAAAAGCATTTTGCAGGTGAGGAAACTGATGCTTATTGAGATTGTATGTAATTTTGTCAAAGATCACACAATTTATCATTAGCCAAGGTTTGTCTGGCTTCAGAGTCACTTTTATCCATTGGCAAGCCAACTTTTCCTAAAAACTGTTTAAGTGAATAAACAGTTTTTTCCTCTGTTCGGTGTTCAACCGAGACCATACATCTTGCATTCTCAGTGTTTTCTGTTTTCTTGTAATAAACATGTGTTAAGCACTGCTGAGAATCAAAGCTGTCCTCCCCCATAGCAGTGCCATTGTTCTCCTCCTCCCTGCTATGGGAAGTTGATAAGTTCATCTCTCTTTCCTGCAGACGTGGACAGTGGTGGGTGCCCACCCAGAGAGGTGCCCTCTCCTCATTTTCCTTTCCTCAGTCTGTAGTAAAGGTTACCTATGTGAAGCGCCTTCGCTTCTGCCAGTGAGGCTGCCTTGCCTTTCCCTGTCAGCGGTCCTCCACGAATCCAAGTGCACTTGATCCCGTTGGTATCGCAGACTGTCTGCAACTTAGTCAGGTTTTACTTTTGATAGTACAGGAAACATGTAACTGTGTTCTGTGTGCTTATTTGTAGTTTTATTGGAAACTGCTGGCGTGATTTATTTGTCTGAGAATCAAGATTGAATCCATGTTTCTGTTTCTCTTTGTGAAGAATGAACTGCATGTTAAACATGCATAAATACTGGACCTATTTTATGTTTTATATAAATTTACATTTTATACTTAAAAAAATCAGTCCGCTAATCATTTCAAGCTGTTGTCTATTTTCAGTTTTCATATAATTGATGATTTAATGGAATTTTATCACCTTTATTTTGTTTAATAAGGCACAATCCTTAAACCTTTTAAAGCATTAATTAATCTAGCAACTTGGTAAGTATATAAAATATTGGCACAGCTGTTCTGGGAGCAATGGAAGAAGACAAACATACACTTAAAATCTAGTTTAGGAAGCATTACCGTGAAAAAGTAACATTCTGTCAAATGTGAAATAAAACAGTGTAAGTCAGTGAACAAGAGCTGTACGTTAGTTGTCAAATGAGCAGTCTGGACTTGAAGTGCTGGAGAAATTCAGAAGAGGAGGCATGTTATGGGTTAGGTGGAGCCTACATTTTCTGGTGAAAATGGCTTCTTGTTTGCAGGGAATGAAACACATTGAAATGTTACAATGGTTTGTAGCCCTCCAGATGGCTGTGTTAATATCTGTGTTATTGAAATTTCACAGGATTGGGGGAAGCAATCTAAAAAATGTTCCTAGAAAGGTAGAGGGGCTGTGGAGGGGTGTGGGAGGGAAACATGGAACCTTCTTGAAGGAAAGGTAGAGAAACACTATGCGAGAGTAGTTAAGAGGTTTAAACAGGAACATGATGGTGATGGGCTGGCATGGAGGGCCAGGAAGGTAAGTTTTGGGTAAGTAGAGAAGGGGAGGGTGTTTTCTTGGTGAGAATACTAGAGAAGCAGATTCAAGATGGTTTTCTTGGAGAACATAATTAAAAAAAAATTGAGATTGGGTGCATAGCATGTCTCACATGCTGCCTAATAGCCTCTAGTTATCTTGAAAAGTGAAGAAAGTAAAATCTTAGGATTTCTTTTGAAACATGTTCAAATTCACGTTTTGTGGTAGATGACCTCCGTGTGCTCAGCGTCCCCGGTTAGTTTTCTGATTGCAGTTCTCCACCTCATGCGGTTATGGGGGCAGTGCTGTTCACCTGGCAGACACTTAGCTTAGGAAGTACTTTCCTGTGGTGTCATTATTCACTGAGTGACAGAACCACCAAATTTTAGAGAATGGAGAAGACTGGAGAGATTTAAACTTCTCCTTTTAGATGGAAATGAGAAAAATTGAGGCTCAGAAAGGTTGAGAGACCTGTCTACGTTAGCGGTTAAACCAGGCTTACTCCTGGCATCTCCTGAGTTCTAGTCCATTGCCCTTCTTACAACTTCATTTTGTCTAAACCAGCAGGCACCTTGACCTGGAGACTGCAGGTTGTCACGTCTTCCTGCATTTCCCCAGACACAGTGATCATTTCCTCACCTGTGTGGAAAGACGATGGGTTTCGTCTTTTTTACTTTTCCACTTCGTTAGTTTTAACCTTGGGCCACTTTACTTAGCCTCTTTGCCTAATGTTCTTTATATGTTTTGATGAGAATACTATTCTCGTAAGGGGGTTGTCAGGATTAAGTTAGATGGCCTTTTCTTTGTGCTCAGTGTATATTAAGAATTTGGTAAATGTAGTTTTTTTCCTCCTTTCTTTCTTTTCCCCTGGAGCACTTCCCACATTGTATTTATTTTACACGTGCCAGGTGGGATTCTTGGAGATTTCCCCTCAGTAATCTCTCAACTTTATATGTTTAATAGTATTATGTGGTCTATGGGTATAATTCTTAAAATAAAAAACAAAGCATTCAAGGCTACTCGTTGAATAGGAGTGCTGCTGCCATAGTTCAGTTGTCTGTCAGAGAAGGATCAGGCACCTCTTGTTCATTTTCAGTACTCGTAACAATTCTATAATAAACAGACCTTGCTTCCTATATATGTTACTTGTCTGAGCCTTGTTTTGACCTTAAGAGAATTTCATTGTAATTCTTCAAGGAAAAGGTATTGTTTGGTTCCTTTGGCTCCTGGTCTCTGTCCCTGACTGTTTCTGTGATTGCCTTGCAGAGCTTGGAGGAACGTCGGTGCGATGATGGAGCGTCTCAGGAGGACGAGGGGTTTATGGGCATGTCCCCCCTCTTACAAGCCCACCACGCCATGGAGAGAATGGAAGAGTTTGTGTGCAAGGTAAGGTGGCCCTTTCTTGTTGTTTCCGTGCTGTATGTTTAGTCCTTCCCAAACAGGAAACTTTAAGGAGAGAGGCGTGTGGCGGTGTGGGGGGGCAGAAGCAGTGTCAAGACTTTAACCCTGTTCAAGGCACAGGTTCTGTTTGCCTGCACAGCCGTGATAAAGGTTTGATAGCACTACATTGTCCAGCTGGGAAGCAAGGCTTTCCTGAAAATAGGTTCACAGAGTAGATGTCTTGTTGACCATTTAGACAAGACAGAATGGAAAAGTTGGGGGGGTTCGATGCCTGGAGACGCTGAAGTGCCATCTCCAAGTCCCTTGAGTCTGTTCTACTGTGAGCAGATGTGCTGCTCTTCTTGGGGGTCGTGTGGCCCATCAGACTCCTCTTCAGGTAGGACTTGCCCAGTTTTCACACACGTCTGGTATCTTCAGTGTAGCTGGTATGTTTTCTGATTCATTAGGATCCACGTGGGGATTTTCCCCCTGAAATGGTAACTGGAATTGGGGTTGCTTGTTTAGAGAAAATGGTCAGGGACCCTGGTACGGGTATAGCCGCTTGGTCCATTCCGTAGGAGCCCTGGCAGGCATGACCTGAGGTCAGCACAGCACAGTGTGTGTGTGTGTGTGTGTGTGTGTAAATTCATTTATTAAACATTTTTGAAGGACTCTTGATCATTTAGAGAAAAATTTTTCTGACACTTAGCTTTTTCATGAGTTTTATGAAACCAAGACTTTTTATGCGTGTAGTCGTAGATCCTGAAAACTAAATTTAGGTTTTCCTACATTCATAATGACTCTAGAAATAATTGGGGCCAGTTGACTTAGAGTCCTAAACTTTGGACCAGAGCTGAGAAGAGAATGTTATAATCTGGATATAGACATCTCTTCCAAGACAGAGCGATTGGGGAGTGGGGGGAGGAGTGGGGGGAGGAGTGGGAGGAGTGTCTAAACATTTATGGATCTACTTTTAGAGCCTCGGAAATTTGAATCATTGTTTGAAAACTGGTGAAGAAAAAGCCAAGCAAAACAATAGACCCATTCTAGTAATCAGTGTCTCTGGAGAATTGGCACAAAAGGATACAAAAGATATATTTTGTTTTTCAAAAAGCAAGTTTGGTGTTAAATCTCAAAGTTCAATAATATTCAGTGTCTGGCCATTAGGGACTTTTATATTAATGGATACGTGGGGTCCTGTAGCTAACTTGACTGTCTTTTTGTTCTCCCTTCCGAACCAAGAGTAGAGAATAAAGCAGATAAAACTTTCCAGTTTAAGAGCTAATGGGTGAATAAATGGGCACTTTTTTGCTACAGACTATAATTTACTGAAGGAAAAGTAGTGATTATTACCAACCCCTTATCATCCGCTAGCAGTGTGTCTGTGATCAGAGGGAGAGGCTTCCTGGGTCGCCCCACACACTGTGGCCCAGCACCAGACCGTCCTTGATAAACCTAATGACACAGGGTTCTTTCTTGGATTGGAAGCAAGTAGACCGTTTAAAATGAAGTGTCCTGTCACCTTGCTGGTCCAGGTACTTTCCCTTTTGGGAAAGCTTTTCTTGTAGGGATAGGGAACAAAACCATTTAGGCTTACAGAGCATCCAAGTTTGATCTTGGTGTCTCTTTCCCAGCCTTCAGTAGTTGCTGTTTACGAGCATCGTCAGGCCCATGTGGGATAGGAGGTGTTCTGTGGGTCACTTCTGTAAATTAAGTTTTGTGCATTATATGGTCTAATACAAACCTAGTGGATCATTGCTAAGATGTTTGATTTAGGCATTGTCCTTGTCAAGCTTATAAGTAGATGTGTCTTTGACTAAGCTGTGACCTTATTCTTCCCCAGGAGGGGAAAGAGAATACCTGTTTGGGTTGGCGTTTGGCTACACTGCAAGTTGAGCCACGTGGGTGCAGTGTCTGAAAATGACCCTAATACAGTATAATTATGAAAGCACAGCTCCTTGGTCCAGTCTTCAGACACCAGAACGTTTGTTTAGAAACAATGGGGAAAGTCGCTCTGACAGTGTAAGCATGTAAGAAACTCGGCATTCTTTTGGACTATTTTGGCTGTGTGGTGGATGACACAGTAGCACTTTTCATATGATCACAGCAGAGCTGTTTCCATGTTGTGAACTGCCTTGAGGGAGGTGAGGATTGATTTCTATCTTAGAAAATAAAATTCTCCCAAAATAAAACAGAGTAGCAGCATCTTGTAACAAATTATTTTATTCTGTTGTATGTTAGGAGCAAGCAGGGAATGGCCAGAGTAGCCCAGGCCTCAGGTTTTGAGTTGGAAGGTGAAAGGGCCAGTGGGGAGGGTAGGGACAGAAGGGAGAGTAAGTTTGAGAGTGAAGAGTGTCACTGCTATTCTTCAGTTGTTTGTGCCCACTCCCTTTGGAGTTCCAGAGGATCAGTTCTCTGAAAACGCCCCTAAGGAAGGATTAGGGGGAGCAGAGGACAGCAGACTCTTGTGGAGGGAAAGGGTGAGCATGGTGGCTGGCAGGTGTGGGGTTCAGCCGTGCTGCTGGCCACAGGGGCGTCGATGTCAGAGTGGAAGCCACAGGTAGACATGCTACTGCATCCTTCCTTGCATCTTTTCGGCTCAGCAGAAGCAGGTTAGATTTTAGGCTTAAGTGATTTTGTGGTGTGAGCTCACTGGGCTGAGAGACATGATTAGGAGCAGAGTGAAGACACACGCTTTTCCGGAGGGGCTTCCACACTCCTGATCCCTTTCCTTTAGAGTCTGATGGGGGCCTGACGGCGAGGAAAGGGGGGACCTAGAGGGCAGGAGGGCTGAGCCCCTTTGCCGGCTCCGCAGCGTTGGTCATCAGCTCTCAGGTGGCAGCCTGCGGGGACAGGCAGGACTGCGCATCACCTTTGGCGGGGAT
The DNA here is from genome assembly GCF_003031525.2 of Neophocaena asiaeorientalis asiaeorientalis. Classification (NCBI taxonomy): domain Eukaryota; kingdom Metazoa; phylum Chordata; class Mammalia; order Artiodactyla; family Phocoenidae; genus Neophocaena; species Neophocaena asiaeorientalis. The sequence continues at coordinate 1,478,778 of NW_020176571.1, read as the reverse complement.
GCTGGGGTTTGCCGCCTCATTTATGAAGTGCTTTGGGTCATTTCCTGTGATCCTCACAGCTTCCTCACCAAGTGATCGAAGCACTCGTGTCCTTGTTTTATAAATGCAGACACTGAGGCTTGAGGATTTTGTCATTAATTAAAGCTCATTCAACTGGTTAATGGCAGAGATCCAAGGTTTTCTGACTCCTGTGCTCTTCTCCACTTGCCGTATTTGCTGTGATGGGAAGAGAAAGAGTAAGGGAGAGGGAGAGACTTTAGCAGAAGGTACATAAGTGTGAGTCTAGGTTCTTCTTTCACCAACAGGGATATTAAGTATAAAAATGGTCTTACTTAACACGACAGGGATTTTTCAGAGGTAAAGTCTGTGGTGGAGGATGAAGGAGGGGTGGGGTGTCTGTATGGGTGGAACTTCAGCCCCCTCACTCTACCTTTAGCCAGATTGAAACAGAGCTTGAAAGCACTCTTTTTGGGTATTTTCTATAACTTCATTTCATTTGCTCTTCCCTTTTCCTAAGAAAGGTCCTGTCCCCATCCCCCCCATCCCCTGCCTTTAAAAAATGTTTTTCCTCAGTCAAGTTTTTAAAACCTCAGAATATAGGACATTATACTTTTGAATGTTATTTGTCTTTCTAAAGATAAGGTATTTTTTCTCATTATCAGCCAGTGTGGTAAGAGATAGCTGTCAGTATTGCTCAGTAGACATTAAACTCCGACGTATTTGCTAATGTTCTTCCAGGTCTGGGAAGGTCGGTGGCGAGTGATCCCTCATGATGTGCTACCCGACTGGCTCAAGGATAACGACTTCCTCTTGCATGGGCACCGGCCCCCGATGCCTTCTTTCCGGGCCTGTTTTAAGAGCATTTTCAGAATACACACTGAGACAGGCAACATCTGGACACATCTCTTAGGTATGTAACAGCAGTGATACAATGTGATCATTCTGTTTCTCCCCCCACCAGTGTAATTGAGGGTAAGGACGGAACTTAAAAAATGTATTTTGGATTTGCCGTTTTTGTTTTCTGGATTTCTAATGATGAAGTTTCTCAGTGGTTGTCTCTGTGGTAGTCCTCGTTGACACGATGGTTTTATTATAGCTAGGTTGTATTTCTCTCTACTAGATTTTCAGACATGTCCTTAAACCAGGCAAAGGAAAAGGCACTGTACAGAATGGGTTTTAATGTTTTAATGAGCATGGAGAGGAAGGTAGTTATTTAATAGAAGTAAGCTGATTTTTGAAAGTCATTACTTAGAATATTCACAATTCAATTTCAGTTTGTCTTGAAGCAGAATGTGATCTATGATATTTCTTTCCATCATGATTGCACATTAAAGAAAGAATGCAGTGGAGGAGAGAACAGTCTTTTCAACAAATGATGTTGGGAAAAACTGAGTAACTATTATGCAAAAGAATGAAGTTGGACTCCTAATTCACACACCATATAGAAAAATTAAGATGGATCAAAGACCTAAACATAAGAGCTAAAACTATGAACCCATTAGGAGAGAACATAGATGTAAATCTTTATGACCTTGGACTAAGTGACAGTTTCTTAGAATTGACACCTAAAGCATAAGCAACCAAAGAAAAAATAAATTGGACTTGATCGAAATTAAAAACTTGGGACTTCGTTGGTGGTCCAGTGGTTAAGAATCCGCCTTCCAATGCAGGGGACACAGGTTCAATCCCTGATCGGGGAACTAAAATCCCACGTGCTGTGGGGCAACTAAGCCTGCATGCTGCAACTACTGAGCCCACACGCCACAACTAGAGGGAAGCCCGCATGCTGTAACTAAGACCTGATGCAGCCAAATAAATAAAATATTAAAAAAAATTTTTTAACTTCTGGGACTTCCCTGGCGGTACAGTGGTTAAGACTCCACAGTTCCAATGCAGGGGCCATGGGTTCGATCCCTGGTTGGGGAACTAAGATCCCACATGCTGTGCAGCGTGACCAAAAAATTAAAAAAATAAAAACTTCTGTATGTCAAAGGACATTATCAAGAAAGTAAAAAGGTAACCCACAGAATGGGGGAGAATATTTGCCAATCATATATCTGGTAAGGGTCTAGTGAAGAATTCTTACAACTAAACAGTAAAAAGACAACTCAGTTTTTAAAATGGGGAAAGCATCGGAATAGACATACAAGTGGCCAGTGAACACACGAAAAGGCGCTCGGCATCCTGAGTCGTTTGAGGGAGGCACAGTGAGCTACCACCTCACAATCACTAGAATGGCTGCTGCCACGAAGATGGAAAATAACAAGTCCTTGCCAGGATGTGGAAAGGCTAGAACTCACGTGCATTGCTGGTGGAAGGTAAAACGGTGCAGCCCACAGAAAATACTTTGGCAGTTCCTCAGAAAGTTAAACAGAGTTACTGGCAATTTTAATTCTAGGTATATATCCAAGAGAATTGAAAACATGTTCACACAAAAATGTGTACATGAGTGTTCTTAGCATTATTCATAATAATGCTGAAAGTGGAGACAGCCCATGTGTCAGCTGACGGGTGAATAAAATGCGGTATAATCCACATAATGGCCATAGAAGGGGTGGACTGCTGATAACGTACTACAGCACGGGTGGGCCTTGAAAACATGTGAAGTGGAAGGAGCCGGACACAAAGGCCAAGTATGGTATGATCCATATACATGAAATACCCAGAATGGGGAAATCCATAGAGACAGAAAGTAAGTTAGTGGTTGCCTAGGGTTGTCTAGTGGGGAATGGGAGATGGCTGAACAGGTATAGGACTTCTTTTTGGGGTAATGAAAATGTTCTAGAATTAAATGGTGGTGATGATTCCACAACCTTGTGAATATACTGAATAGTCTGGCCTGACCCCATTTGATGTGCATTTCTTACCCCGCATTTGATTTCCACTGTGACTGCAAGTTCCAGACTGCTAGTACAGTGAGAACAGAATAGACAGTCAAGTTTGTTGCTGACTTCTACTCGAGGGTAAATGCTTTATTAAATGGATCAAACAGAATCACTTAGTAAATGTTTAACTTCTTAATTTCTGTGCCAGTCTTGTGTTAAGTGGCCTTTCCCTAGGCAATAAGAACATGGTATCTCACTGTGAAGAACAGTTTAAAAACTGCTTATGAAATGGCCCAAATGGGCATTTCACTGTCCTTAACTCCCCAATCTGTTGGGCCAACGGGTGAGGACCAGAGAAGCATAAGGTTCCTTGACAGCTATTGGTGGAGAAAGCTGTATTTCCTAGCACAGTTTGGAGGTATCAGCATTCACTGCAAAGGAAAATGCAGAATGGGCCTTTGAAACCTGGGCTACAACGTAAATGCCAAAAACTTTATAAATGAAATTTCACATGGGATCTAGAGGTAGAAGTGGGTTTTTCTCCTTTTTTAGTTCAATCTTTTTTTTTTAAAACATCTTTGCTGGTGTATAATTGCTTTACAATGGTGTGTTAGTTTCTGCTTTATAACAGTGAATCAGCTATACGTATACATATATCCCCATATCTCTTCCCTCTTGCATCTGCGTCCCACCCTCCCTATCCCACCCCTGTAGGTGGTCACAAAGCACCGAGCTGATCTCCCTGTGCTATGTGGCTGCTTCCCACTAGCTATCTATTTTACATTTGGTAGTGTATATAAGTCCATGCCACTCTCTTCTAGTTTTTTGAGAAGTAGCAGGCATTGTCTGTTTTCTTTTTTGGATTAGTAGTAAGTTATTCTGTATACTGAGTTTGTGAAACTGAGAAGCATATGATACCAACAGTATTTGGAGTAGACCAACATTTTGGATAAGGTTCAGTTATTTGGAAAAATTTGGAAAGTTCTCATGGAACTTTCGATTTGGATGTCAGGATTGAAAACATAATCAGTATATAGCACTTCAGTGTATCTTCAAAAGGATAATCCTTTCTTTCTTCCCGTACTCTTTCCTAGGTTGTGTATTCTTCCTGTGCCTGGGGATCTTTTATATGTTTCGTCCAAACATCTCCTTTGTGGCCCCCGTGCAAGAGAAGGTGGTCTTTGGATTATTCTTCTTGGGGGCCATTCTCTGCCTTTCTTTTTCGTGGCTCTTCCATACAGTCTACTGCCACTCAGAAGGGGTCTCCCGTGTCTTCTCTAAGTAAGTACCTGCAAAGTCCATATTTGATCAGTGATGTAGAGTCCATGGGCTAGGGGAGAACTTCCAGCAGAGGTGGCAGGACCCTTGATACCATCCGCTGGGAACTTTGATCGGAACCTGTAGCAGGCAGTAATTTTTAACATTAAATGGATTTTTTTTTTTTTTTCTGTCCTAGACTGGATTACTCTGGTATTGCTCTTCTCATTATGGGAAGCTTTGTCCCTTGGCTTTATTATTCTTTCTACTGTAACCCACAACCGTGCTTCATCTACTTGATTGTCATCTGTGTGCTGGGCATCGCAGCCATCATCGTCTCCCAGTGGGACATGTTCGCTACCCCGCAGTACCGGGGGGTGAGAGCAGGTAAGAGCTCGCCGAGGGCCCACGCTGGACCCGCATCTATTTGCCAGGCTTCGTTAAAGGGTCACCGTTGCCCAAGCATTACGTGAGGTACTTGTGGTGCAAAGATGGAGAAATCACAGTTCCTGTTCTCGAGGGCCTCGTAATGTAGTAGGGGTGTCAGAGTGGAGGGGGTGCTGAGCTATTGCAGTTGACGTATTTGGGGCAATACAGTGTACATGAGTTTAGGCCCATACACTGTCCTTATGGCTGTGGCTCCGTAACCTTTGTAAAATAATGATTCCTCTTTCTCAGCTCAAGGTGTACTTTTTATAGTGATTAGTTTTTTTTGTTGTCATTTTTTGTTCTGTTATGTATTTTCATTTTATTAAAAAAATTTTTTTTCCTATGTATTTTCATTTTAAAATGTGTAAAAAAGAAGTCTTCACTCCCAACTGATTGTGTTCTAAACCACACATCTTTTCTGATGTAGAGATAAAGAGGCTTTTTGTATTTAGGATAATGCCTGTTTAGTTGGAGATCAGTGGAAAGCCAAAAGCCCCTTCCTGTGTGAGGGCCTAGACTGGTGACTGACCCCTCGGAGCCAGGGCTGTGTCTTCAATTTTCTACCCACCCAGTGTCAAACCCAGTACCTCCTGAGAATGAACAGGAAGTATTAGAAGGAGTACTTTTCCTTTCAACCTTTTTGTTTTAAACCATTTTGTATCAAAGTCTAAGCCACAGTTTATCTGCAGTTACCTAGAAGGTTAGAAGTTAGAATTAACTTCGTGTTAATGAGCACTGTTGTAGCTCTGTCCTCTTCCCTTTTGAGGATTTCTTTGAGCACGTGAGCAGTGGTCAGGGTTGGCTGCAAGTGTTACTGAACCAGGCCTGGGTCTGCTTGCCGTGCCAGTCTGCTGACAGCGGCTTGTGGTGGAGGACAGCGCAGCGTTGATGTTGTGAGGCGCCAGACGAGGGGTCCGGGGCGGCTAGTGCTCAGAAAACCTGAACTCCCTGACGCTTTGGGGGGAACAGTTTTTATAGGCAGAATTTGGGGGAGGTCTGCATGGTGTGTGACCTCCCTCTGATTGATTGATGTGGGGGTAACCGGGTGGTGTTCCAGAAACCTCAGTCGTTGGCCTTCTGGTTGCAGCCAGTCTGGGGTCCCCACGCTTGTGCTCAGCCTGAAGTCACCATCCTCCGCCGGGTGGGCCCCATTTCCTGTAGAAGAGCTCTGAGACATGCATCAGGTTGGGTCCCTTGAGGAGGAAGCGGACCGTGTGCCCCTTTCCTGCACTGTTGTTCTTGACTGCTCCGCCTTTGCTTCTGCATTCCCTCACTCCTCTAATTAGTAACAGTTGGAATCTGCCCTTGGAATTCAGGAAAGGTCTAGGAGGCTGAAACCTTTTTCCTGCAAATAAGAAATGGGGGACACGGAAGGGCTTTTGTGCCTGGGAGGGCCCCACCAGGTCCTGCTGGGTTTCAGTCCCCCCCTTTCCTGTGATATGCCTCAATCTTGGGGGGAACAGGTATTGGACAAGAAGACAACGTTTTGAATAGAGGCTGATCATGAACTCGCAGAGAACTTGGTTTCCCCAGCGGTGCTCAGCTGTGGTGTTCAGCCCGGAGCACGAGAGATGGGAACGCTTCGGTTGAGTGGAGCTGCGTGGCCTGCGGTCTGTGCACATCAGAGGGTCCACGTTCCTGAGCCTTTGGCTTTGGGAATGATGGGCACGACCACGAGCAGCCTCCGCTTAACACGTGGAGGAGAAGCGCAGTGAAGGGATAGGAGCACGATGGTTTCGGGGGGGTGGGGTGGGGTAGGAAATAGTGAGTCAGCACTGCCCTTGCTCCACCCTAGGGGATGCCCGTGTCATCTACGAGTGTGCACTCGGCATTGGTGCACAGGTATTGGTGCACATCGGTGGGCGCTTGCTTGTAACATCCAAAGCAAGTAATAGGCACCTCGTTTTTGAGAAAGCTTATTACCAGATGGTGGTTTGTTTGGCAAAGGTCATTCTTACTTGTGTGTCAGAACGTGGGAGCAGCTCCTGGCTGCTGAGGGACGTCCCTGTGGTGCTTTGTTGACCCACTCCCTTCACAGTGGTTTTAGATCCGCGTTACCTCCCTGGACACAGTCTGATTTTTTTTTATATTTTTTATTTTAGTCTAGTTCATTAAAAAAAAAAAAAGCCTCATCCAGACTCAGTTTGTCTCATAACCTAGGTCATATCCAGAAGTTTGAAAAACACTGCTGTAGAGGGTTTTGAGGGCAGTCCGCTGTGATGGAGCCTTGCTGACACACTGTATCTGACCGGTGCTCTGGGGCCCTCTCCCTTCCTCATCCCCACCTCCGTCCTTTCCACCCTACTCTCCCCCCAGGAATGTCTGGTGCCTCAAAGGGAAGATGAAGTATGTAAAACTGCTCTGTACTGTGTCTTTAAAGTATCTGTGTATCTGTGTATCTTTAAAGAAGCAGCATTTAGGGGTGCTTTGAGCAAACCCCTAGAGCTGTCTGTTTCTAAAACACTCAGCAGCATAATTCCAGACCCCTTGAAGACTGCTGACTTGTTAAGTTAAGCCTTTCTCAACAGGAGGCTCTTTGCATTTGTAAATAGATCTCCTTTTTAGAACTTAGATGTGCTGTCTTGCATGTCAGAATCACAGAGTTTGAAGAACCTTCATTTTCCTTTTGACCAAAAAGCTGATGTTGTTGCATCCTGCTGTGAAATATTCAGTTTACAGAATCACTGGTACTGTGCCAAAGTTCTCCTTCCTCGTTTTCACTGTGTTCTTACGATTCCCAGGAGTGTTCTTGGGCCTTGGCCTGAGTGGCGTCATTCCCACCTTGCATTATGTCATCTCGGAGGGCTTCCTGAAGGCCGCCACCATAGGGCAGATCGGCTGGTTGATGCTGATGGCCAGCCTGTATATCACGGGAGCAGCCCTGTACGCTGCCCGCATCCCCGAGCGCTTCTTTCCCGGCAAGTGTGACATCTGGGTGAGTATGGTCAGGGGTGGTCAGTGTCTATCCGTCCATCTGTTAGTGGGTTATTGGCAGACGGGGAAGTGGAATAATTGAGGAAGGTTCAGACTCACAATCCAGATATGTGTATCCTAGCCCTCAGTCTCCCTCATGATTTGTGTCTCTCTGGACAGTAAGTACCGTACTGACTAGTGTTTATTGGTAACTGACATGCGGTGGTGCCTGGCACAGAGCTGAGGGAGCGCTTTACAGGGACGGCCTCGTTAGATACACTGGCCCCGTAAAGTGTAACAGCTGCTATCAGTGCCTTCACTCGACAGCTTGGGAAATGAGGGTTCGGGAGATTAGGTAACTCCTTATCCAGCACCCCTGCCTATTAGGTGGCAGGAGTGGAATTTCAGTCTGTGCCCCTGTGCCCTACACTGTGTGGCAGGTCTTCTAGTCCTTCTTCGTCTGGTTTCCTCGTGTATGAGATGAGGGTGACAGAGCAGGTTTTTACCAAGGTCCTTTTTGATACCAAAGTTCAGTGATCTGTAATGAGGGACTGATACACGTGTTTGGCTGGAAGAGGAGGTAGGATAACTAGATGTGGTTAATGGTAAGAAAGGAGGAGAGAGGGGGCAGAAAATACAAGGGACCAATAGACAGACACTTTTGTAACTGAAGGTGGCCTGAGGCGTGTCAACAGTGCGGTGCTGTCTGACGTGGGATCCGACCTTCCGGGATTCTGCTCCTCCTGCCGCTACTGATGATCACAGACTGAGCTGGTCCTCTGTCCCTTCAAAGCTTAGCTCTTCATGTAAAAGAAAATGCTAATTTAGGTCATCTTTGGAACTTCGAATGATCAAATTTATCTTTCTGAGATTGCCTCATCATGGTTTTGACATTGATATGGAGGAATTTTCACACCCCTCCCCGCCTTTTTGGAAAATGAATCCCCTTTGGCTTCCTAGGAAGTATTTCTTCGGAAGTGGCTTGTGGATCCCTCTAGTTTACACTTCTAAAATCAATGTCTTTCCCTTGATAATTGGTTTTGCCATTTTTCATGTTGAGACTATAATGAGAGAATAGTGTAAGTTTTGAAGTCATACTTGGTACACTGAGCAATAACCCCCTTTGATATGAACTAGCATTCGGCAGAACAATTAAATCAGAACCATCACATGCTTGTAGACCAGCTTCTGACTTGAGAAGGAAGTAGAAGGCCCTGCTTTCCTAGTCCTTTTAAAATAATAATAATAAATAAATACATTTATTTGTTTATCTTCGGCTGTGTTGGGTCTTTGTTGCTGCGCGCGGGCTTTCTCTAGTTGCGGCGAGCGGGGGCTACTCTTCGTCGCAGTGCACGGGCTTCTCATTACAGTGGCTTCTCTTGTTGCAGAGCACGGGCTCTAGGTGCGCGGGCTCAGTAGTTGTGGCGCACGGGCTTAGTTGCTCCGCGGCATGTGGGATCTTCCCGGACCAGGGCTCAAACCCGTGTCCCCTGCATTGGCAGGTAGATTCTTAACCACTGCGCCACCAGGGAAGTCCCTTTCCTAGTCTTTTTTAAAAAATAAATTTATCTATTTTATTTATTTTTGGCTGTGTTGGATCTTCGTTGCCGTTGCGCGGGCTTTGTCTAGTTGCAGCGAGCGGGGAGGCTGCTCTGCGTTGCAGTACGCGGGCTTCTCATTGCGGTGGCTTCCCTTGTTGTGGAGCACAGGCTCTAGGCGTGCAGGCTTCAGTAGTTGTGGCGCGCGGGCTTCAGTAGTTGTGGCGCGTGGGCTTAGTTGCTCCGCGGCATGTGGGATCTTCCCGGACCAGGACTCAAACCCATGTCCCCTGCATTGGCAGGTGGATTCTTAACCACTGCGCCAGCAGGGAAGTCCCCCTCTACTAGTCTTTTGATGTCGTATCTTCATGTAATTCTGGCGTCTTAGAGCTGAAGGAAACTCTAGCCACCAGGTATTTTGACCCTCGACCCCATCCTGGAAGTCCCTTTGTTTCCTAGGAGAGCAGCATTTAAATGATGTCCTAGTCCATGACAGCAGTGAGGGAAACACCCCTGTGTCTGACCGTCGCCTGCTGCTCGGCATCACGGGGTCCTCAGGGCTTTGTGGCCTGTTGGCAGCACCTGCCCCGAGTCCACCAAGTCCCCAGTGTCAGGCACGCATGTGTTCATGTCTCGAGCTTAGGGCTGCAGCTTGATTTCTGTGGGGACAGCTGGCCTTCAACTCAGCAGGATGTGATATGCCTGCCGCATGCTCCGAGGTCTGTGGATGCCTGGAATCTGAGCTGTGGCATCCACCCCCACCCCCTGCTCGGCGTAAATGATCTTCAGGACCTTCTGCCAACGTTTAACAATGTGTCTCTCTTCCCCCACACCCCGCCCTGCTCCAGTTTCACTCCCATCAGCTCTTCCACATCTTCGTGGTGGCCGGCGCTTTCGTTCACTTCCACGGTGTCTCGAACCTCCAGGAGTTCCGCTTCATGATCGGCGGAGGCTGCAGTGAAGAAGATGCACTGTGATACCTGCCGGTGGCCGGGGACTGTGACCCTTAACCAGGGCCTGTGGTGCCTGCAGGCCCCCCCACTGGCCGGCGACGCCAGTACCGGAGGAGCCCCAAACCCTGGCAGCCTCGCGGGCTTTGTGATGCCCCAGGGCTCCAGGTGGTCTGCAACTGGGAAGAGAAAACAAAAATAAATCCCACCTCAGAGGTGGAGAAGAGGAGAGACGACCCAAACCCTGCCTTGTTCTTGGGTCTGCCGAGTGAGGGCACTGTGAGACCTGGGCAGGCTGGCTTCTGATCCGTGTCCTGCTTCTTCGTAGATGTCGGGACAGTTTAGCTGGAGGCTCATTCTTCTCCCTCCTCTCTCCTGAAAACAGTAACGCAAACCAGTTTCGGTGAACATTTATATCCTATAAGGGGTGGGGTGTGCTTTTGGGAGAACAAAGAAATTAATGTAAATAAGATTTCTAACTTACTGTTTAAATAAAAATTTATATAAATGTTTAAAACATAGGGGTAGGGGAGGGAGGGACGATTTTTGTATAGAACGAAACATGCAAGTACCACACACTGTTTCAATTTTGCACAAGCGACGGCAGGATGATCAGGTGACAGCCCCAGAATGTATAATGCCTTGTGCACCAGGGTGCCTTCTGAAGGCTGGCATACCTTGGGCCCTGGTGGGGCAGAGCCTACGGCCCAGCCCGGCAGTCGCATGGCCGCTCTCGCATCTGAGAGCCCTCGGGAGCCCCAAGGTGGACGGGAGCAGCGTGCGTTTTCTCAGTGGAAACAGCACGTGAGAGGCTAACAGGATGTGTTAGATCAAGGCTCTAGTGACTGTGTCATTAGAGAGAGCCACCTACTTGGGAAAGTCACTTAGGCTGGCAGAGGGGGCACTGTTGCACAGGGGCCCATCGCAGTCCTTCCTGGCGTCCTCTTCAACTTGGTGGCGACTTGGCTGGCTGCCAGGGGTGGGGTGGGGGTGAGTGTTCCGTGTCTTTGCTGTGGAGCTCTGGACCACCCTGTACGTTTTCCTCCATGAAACTACCCTTCCTCCCCCCGGGAATAAAAATCGACCTTTCCTGGCATCACAGTTCCTGGCATGGAGCCAGCCACAGAGGGATTCCAGGTGCCCCCGACACATTTACGTGGGTGAGAGAACGTTTGCCTGTGGTGCTGTCCTGGTGACCCTGGGTGGCAGGTGCATCACCTCTCCACGAACAGGAAAGCCAGCGGCATGCCCCTAAAGCAGAGCCCACTGCCCTGCCAGTGCCTGAGTGGCCAGCACCCCACTTTTCAAGGCTAGTGTGGTGGCGAGTCTTACAAGGAAATGCTATGTTATTGCCGTGGGGTCTGGCCAGATCCTGGAAGCTGTTAAGTCTTTGAAGAGCTGCTCGAAGTGAAAAAGGCTGCTCATGTCCCAGAGGTGCCCTGTTAGGGTGTCAGAAGGCGGTAGGGGAGGGTCTGGCTCACGAAATCCTGACCTGGGCTCATGGGAGGGCCATCAGAATAACCCTTGAGTCCAGTTTCTTACTCTCAGCCAAGATTCCAGGCGGTTAAACTACATCCTCGGGGTGGCGGGGACTAGCAGTGAACATCGAGTCCCTGAGCGTGGGGGTTGGCAGCCTCCAGGGGGTGTTTGCGGGTATGGGAAGGGTCTCCTATTTATTCAGTATGGGGTTTTTCCTTGGTTATACTTTCTCGCCCCTTCCAATCTCCAGCAAAAGCTGGGAGCCAGGAAGAAAGAATCCATTGAAGAACTTGCGAAGAACTTAAGATTGATTCTGAGTGAGGTCGCTGCCCTGGGTGCCGGGTGGGCTCAGCGAAAGACTCAGTGGGGGAGCCGGTGCCGTGCCGGCAGAAGGATGAGCGGTGTCACTCCCATGGGGAAGCCCAGCCCAGCAGGACAGGCCCACCTGGGAGGAAGCACACTTCGCTTCATGAAGCAGCAGCACATATCAGAAGCCACACTTGCTCTTCGGTCACGCACCTCGGGGGACAGGGCGTGTGTCTGCACAGCCCTGTGACGGCACCAACAGAAGCGGCAGTCCAGGGCCCGGTCGCCCCACACTGCAAAGGAGGGGCGGAATCTGGCTCAACATAGCACAGACCCTTAGGAAAATGAAGCTAACACCACTCGAGACGTCCTCCAGTAGCAGCCGCCGCTCGCTCTGGGGAGCGTGGCGGCGTGTACGCCCATCCGCGGGTGTGTCTGCAGCTCCTACCCCGCCGTTCGCGCTTGTCTCAGCTCGCTGAGAACTCTCACAGGTTGGTGCCTGGATGCCTTACTCTCAGCAGGCAGAGGCTTGCTTGCTCTGTGCAGATTTTAATTTTCTTTTTGGGTCCTAGGCTGGTTAGGACCGCTAACAGCTTCATCCTTTCACCATTAAATAGTGGCCTTTTCAGTATTTTCCCCCTTACCGTTTATAAGTTGCTGAAGCCACAAAGCACAATTTTGGGGATCATAGAGGGTTGGGATTCCAGAAAGGCATTTATGTGATGGTTCCATTCACCATGGGATTTCCCTTCTTGCTGTATTGCTCACCTTCTAATAAAAAGAACCAAATGGAATATGAACTTTGTTGTTTTTACTGCCTCAACTTTCCTTTTGGTACTTCTTACTTGAAGCCTGAACTTAGTCACTGAAGCTTAAATTTTCGGAAATGTCCCAGTCTGAGTGCTGAAGACCATTCTGAAAAAGCTCTCCGTGGACTAACTTTTCAACAAGTTAAGATCTTCTGGAATTATTAATAGAATTCTTTGGCCACTAGGGGTAGTTTCTATACTGAATAGAGTATCTGAGGACATTTAGGGGGTGTGTGTACTCAGTTGGGCTACCAATTGTTTGAAAGTTATATTGTATACTGTCACTTCCACATATAACGTTGAGGGTTTGCGCAAGTTGAAAATTCTCGCAATTTTAGATAGCCTTGTAATTTGTGTATTTTGCGTTTCCGTTGAATTTTCTTAATGTGTTATAAGGCAGGCAGGATAGTAATGAGTTAATAAAGATGGTGCAGTTTAAAAAACAAAGTGCTTACGCCCAACTCAGATTTTCCCAGCCTTCGTGCTTTCATCATAACTGGGGGTACCAGGTGTAGAATGGAGGGGAGAGCTAGCTCTAAGGGGGCAGTTCTTAATTTATTGTTAAAGTTACAAAAATACTACCTAAGGAGTGCCTCATGCAGAGGGATCTGTGAAAGGCCTCAATGCCTCATCTGACGGTAAGCAGCACCCACCGAACACGTCTCTTGTTTTATAGGTGAGGAGGCTACAAGAGGTGGGTCTGACGCCCATGCCAGCGTTCTTTACACAAAGAAGAACACCGGATTAAAGGGTCTCATGTATATTGACCCGAAGGTTGGGCGTTTGTTAGCCCTTCCGTGTAATTTGAGAAAAGAGAGGAAATCCCAACCCTTTTGCCTTAGGTAAATTTAGTATTTTCAGGGGGATTTCCAGTATTTGGATGAATTCTCACTTTAAGTGTAGAAATTACTTGAGGGTTTTTGCGTAGGTCACCCGGGAATGGGAACTGGTGCCGTCCTGTTCTTGGTGACAGTCCTCGAGGCCTACAGACACCGCCTGGTTTTCCCTAGTCCTTTGCTGAGCTGGAAGGCTTTCTCAGCCATGTCCGTGGCCTTGGAAAGGAAGTGGATAGGGATGTTTGAATCTGGGCCGACGGTTGCTAGGGCTCTGCGGCCTGGAGACGGCTCCAGGTGCCGTTGCTTCCGAATCGCCCCAGGAATAATCCCTGGTCTCCAGAGGGGTCTGCTCCGCACGGAGGACTGACCCCAGTCCCTGTGTCCCGCTGGAGGGATTTTCCCACCTTCAGCTGCCTGCCTTGGGGCAAACAAGTCCAGTCCAGCCCTACCTTCCGCAGTGATGGCAGATGTCCAGCCACGCGGGAGGGAAGGCCTCTCACTGCTGCCCTGGCCTGGGGACAGCACCCGGGCCTGCTGGGACCCGGCCCCGCTTTCTCACCTGTGAGCCCAGCTCCCCGAGGTCAGCAGCCCTCAGATGAGCCGCAGGGATTGGCTAGCGTCTTTGCCAACCTCTTGCTCTCATTCCTCCTCCGTGTTTGCTTCTTTGACTTCGAGAGGTGTCTGCTCCCTTGCCCTCCCAAACCGAAACTCCACGTGGCGTTGTGAAGCGGTGGTTGGAGCCTTTTACCTGACAGCAGCACTTCCATTAAAATACACACATTACTAGGCAGGCTTAGGAGTTAGTATATCCCTGCCCTGAGGAAGGCACTGGCAGTACCTTGCGCTCTCGGTCTCCCACGAGGTGACGGTGTTTATAGGAATAGGGATTTCAGGACTCTGTCCCCGGAATCTTGCCATCGATTAAATGGCTTTGGTTTTAACTTTGTTCCTCAGAAATCAAGGTGATGGCTCTTTAGCTTGAGCCAGGCTGCCCCCTGCTGTCCTTTGGGGCTGGTTGGAGCCATAGTGTATCAAACGGTTTTTGCTTCCGTTGGTTCTGAAAGGGAGTTCAGGCCTTACAGTCCACTCCTGGCCATGCGGAGACGGGGCTGAAGCAGACGAGGCCAGGAGTTACCCCAGCAATTAAAATACTAATTTTAATTTTTACATTAAAATAAATTATTTGTTTTTTAAGTTTATTTATTTTTGGCTGCGTTGGGTCTTCACTGCTGCGCACGGGCTTTCTTTAATTGCGGCGAGCGGGGGCTGCTCTTCTCTGCGGTGCGCAGGCTTCTCACTGCAGTGGCTTCTCGTTTCAGAGCGCAGGCTCTAGGCGCGTGGGCTTTGGTAGTTGTGGCTCGAGGGCTCTAGAGCTCAGGCTCAGTAGTTGTGGCGCACCGGCTTATTTGCTCCGCGGCATGTGGGATCTTCTCAGACCAGGGCTAGAACCCATGTCCTGTGCATTGGCAGGCGGATGCTTAACCACTGTGCCACCAGGGAAGTCCCTCATTTTTAAAATTTGTGGCTGCATTGGGTCTTCGTTGCGGTGCGCAGGCTTTCTCTAGTTGTGGCGAGCCGGGGCTACTCTTCATTGCGGTGCGTGGGCTTCTCATTGTGGCGTCTTCTTTTGTTGTGGAGCACGGGCTGTAGCTGTGCAGGCTTTAGTAGTTGTGGCACACGGGCTCAGTAGTTGCAGCGTGAGGGCTCTAGGGCATGCCTAAGCTTGGTTTTTAAATTATGTGGCCGGGACTTCCCTGGTGGTTCAATGGATAAGACTCTGTGTTCCCAATGCAGGGGGCCTTGGTTCGATCCCTGGTCGGGGAACTAGATCCTGCATGCATGCTGCAACTAAGAGTTCGCATGCCACAGCTAAGAAGTCTGCATGCCACCACTAAAGATCCCGTGTGCTGCCACTAGGACCTGGTGTAGCCTAAATAAATAAATAAATATTTTAAAAATTACCTGGCCAAGAGAGTTGATAAATTTGCCTGAAAAGGCTCTCCCTGGTTGGGTGGGGAATGGGACGCTGTCCTGGAGAGAGGCTGGCGGTCAGGGTCTGGGCTTGTACTGTTGCTGCAGAAGGGTGCAGGGTAGCCAGGGGCCCCAGCAGGGAGGGGCCGTTGCCACGAGGTCTCTGTGACACCAAGTGGGGAGCTGGGCTGCAGCAGCCGAGGGGGCGGGAGACGGGCCCCCCGCTGCCTCCTCGCCCACCTGTGCCAGGTGGGCACCTGTGACCTCGCCTGTTGTTCTTGACATCCAAATGGTCATTCCTCCAGGCTCTCTGCCACGAAACAGGATGCTCTGATAGATGAGAGTAGGTGACATGTAACTAGTGCTGACTGCAGGCCACACAGTTTCAGGCTCAGTACATGAGCCTCGCGTTCACGCCTCACGATACTCTTCCAATAACTTGGAGCCAGGTTTCAACTCCGAGCCTGGGCTTCCTGTTCCAGGAGCCAATAGGGCCCACGGCGGAGGGTGGTTGTACGGGTTGGATGAGTTGGTGCCTGTTAACTTCCACGGTGCGTTCAGCTCTCCAAGCACTGTTCTGCCTCGCAAACTGGCTGCTGAGTGAGCTGGCCTTGGCCCTCACCTTCTCTGAGGCTGGAGTTCAGCTGTCACTGGGCCACTGGTGCCCACCTCACAGGTAGATATGGGGAACGTGACAGCAGTGGGAGTAACGTGTCCTCACGTGGAAGGCGCTTCACGAACGTCATCATGTGTTTGAAGGAGTTGGCGAGGCTGTTTGCTGGTGGGAAGCTTGCATGTGCGAGTGTGGGGGGCTGGGAGGGGGTCCCCAGAGGCCCAGCGCGCATGGTCCTTGCTCGTCATGGGGCTGGGCTGGACCTCCTCCTGGGAGGCCGGTTAAACTCAGAGATCGGAGGCCACCCCAGAGTTTCTGCACTGTTCCTCCTTTAGTGTTGCTCCCACAGTGGGGACTGTGGTCCCTGGGGAGCCGGCTCTACGGGGGAGGAAGCCCCGGCACCGAGACCCTGAGGGAGGGGTACCCAGATGTGTCTCCCTTCCCACTGGAGTCCGCTTTGCAAATTGCAGTGTTCCCCAAAGTTCCAACCCCAGGGACAGAGTCAGGTAGTCTCGTAGATCAGTGGCCAGAAAAAGACCAGCCTGGGACCTGGACCTCCTGGGGGCCTGGAGCTCTCAGGAGCCCCCTGACCACGCCACCGTGAAGACCCCTCTTTTTCCTGGGACCCCTCTGCTTGGCTGCAGCTGTCCCTGCCACCTCCCCTGACTTCGCATCCTCTTCCGAGGCAGCAGCTGTATAGCTCATCCTACTGGCTTTTTCTTAGACGGATGCAAACACTAGGGCTTTGGAAAGACGTTTTTAATAGCAACAGTTTGTGGACATCATGCATGGCCATGTTCATGTAAAGGACCCTGCCTTTTCTCTGTCTCTTTCTCCTGTCTGTCTGTCTCTCACGCACACGCACATACACACGCACACACGCGCGTGTGCACACACACACACATTTTTTGAGCTGCAACTGGGAGGCTGAGCTGATCCCCCATCAGGCATCTCACCCTAGGGCAGATGTGTTTCCCGTGGGGCCCGTTCCTGCCCTCCTCCCCTTTCTGCTGTTGGCCTCATTCCTCTCCTCTTTCTCAGTACATTGAAGTCCTTGGATTCTACTGAAGACCAACCAGATTCATTAGAAAGAGCTGCTCCTTTCTTTGGCTGGGTCTGGACTTCTGGGGAACAGACGGAACAAAACTCTTTTGTCTTGGTCCAAATTGAGTTCACGCTGGACTCCAAAGAGAAGGTAGGAGGGCAGGGAGGCTGCCCATTGAGACGCGGGGTGGACGGTACCAGGCACCCGGAAGGTCTCTGGGAGTGATTTCTGGTTCCGTCCAGCAATCTCGGGGGCAGGGGACCATCAGCCCAAGACTGGGATGAGCATGGACCTGGGTGAGAACCTAAGTGTAGAGCGCTGGACCCCACTTCAGCTGCTGACTCTTTACAATGTCTCTGGAAGGGTCACCTTGTCAAAACTGGCCGGCCGGAGCAGGTGTCACCGCAGCAGCTGGGGCAGCAGTACCCAGGCACCCAGAGGCAGCAGGAACAGGGGGAGTGAGGCTGAGGTGTCCGAGGTGCCGCCACAGTCCTGGGCATTCTCCTGTGAACCCAGAGCATTCACGATGGGGTGACCGCCCCAGGCAGCGGTGGCCGGGAGTCTGGAGAGGGATCGCTGGGGCCAACTAATAGGGGCCAAGGGGCTGGGGAGGGAGGGAAGTTCCAGCAAGCGGAGGGAACACTGCCCCCTCTCTTAGACCCCTGCCTTCTAGGGGAAGGCAGGGGCTGCTCACTCAGCCCCAGAGCTGGACTCGAGCCTTCTCGCTGGCTCCAGCCTTGGAGGGGCTGTGGGCTCATCCTCTTAGAAGGGCTTCAGAGAAGCCCTGGACTCTGGGAGCATCTTGGGTGTGGAGGCAGCCATGTCCAGCAAGGATGGCCCCATGTACAAGGAGCCCAGCTACGTGGTGGGTGCACGGGGCCGGTCACCAGCGGTATTATGTGCCTGACGGTTTCCTTCTACTTGCTTGGACCACGTGGAGCTGAGTGCAGTGAGGGCCGTATGGAGAGGATGTGTTATAACGCACTGAGGGCCCCGACCCTGGGAGATGCGGCTCTCCTTGTAAAACACCCCTGGGTCCCTCCCGCTGACTTAGTATCTGAATGACACGGGGCCCAGCGTGAATGCACACGTATGGGTGATTCCAGTCATCCACGGAGGTGCCCTCACAGCTGCATCCACGTGTCCAGACGCTCTCACATCTGAAGGGCACAAGCTCAGGGCTGAGGGTTTGGGGATGGAGTGCCCCCCCCCCCCCAGCCCCTACCTCTGGATGGAAGGCGTGGCAGGCATCCGGTCGCCGGCGGAGCTTCCGGGAGCGCATCTTGTCACACTTGACTGTGGCGTTATGTGCAGAATTCCCTGTTAAGGTGAACACACCTGCCGACGGAGCTGATACTGGAGACTCTGGGGGCTGAGCTCTGGAAGAACTGACCTCTGGTGGGACCAGCTGCCTTGGAAGCGGCTTCCGGGGTCAGAAGCAGCACCGGGGCCCCGGGGTGGGGGGAGGACAGGTAGCGATGCTCTTGGGGGAGGGGTGGTGTTGGTGGCAAAAGGGAGGCTGGCCCCTGCCTCTCAAAATCTGAGCCCCTCAGTGTCATGTCCTACCCGCCACCCCTCCCTCGCCCGTACATGCTGGAGGGTCGGGAGGATATATTTGACCTCCGTAGCCTCCTGCAGGACTGGCGGGAAGACGCTGCAGTCACAGGCGGGGTCCGTCACCAGGAGGAGAAGGTTGCTGGAGGGAATCTGTTGCATCATGAACGTCCTGCGGCAGAGAGGTTGGCTTGTGGAGGTTCCTGCGGCAGCTGGACCCTGGGCTTGTAGGGGAGGCTCTTTTGGAGGCGGTTGTGAGGAGGGGCCGGGGCAGCCCGGGGTCGGGGGGCAGCCCGGGAACCGTCCCAGCAACCGATGGGCTGCATGGCTTATTTTCCCCACGAGCCTTTGCAGCTGCTCTGCTCCTTTCCTAGCAGATTGGAAGTGAGGAAGCCCAGACATCTGCGGGGGAGGGGACAGGAGCTGCTGTTGACACACATGGGGACAGCAAGTCAGGACTGTCCCAAGCAAACCGGGCTGCGTGGCCGCCCCTGCTCCGGGTGGGGATGCAGTGCTCGCGCTGGGCCGTGAGGTGGTCCCACAGTCCCACACGCCGCCTGGAGGGCAGGGAGCGCAGGTGCAAGCCAGTCGTGGTCCCTCGCTCGGCCAGTGCGTTGGCGACAGCCACCGCCCGGCGTCTGCTATGGGGTGGGGGACTTCCTACATGCACGTGCGCACACACACACGTGGACACGCACAAGCATACGTACACACGTGCGCACAGGCACACGTATGTATTTAACCTTCACCGCGCCGTATGAGGCTGGTATTATCCCTGTTTTGCAGGTGGGAAAACTGAAGCCAGAAGAGGGTTAAGTGATGCGCCCAAGGTCACGCAGCTCCTCTTAAATCAAGTCCGTCTACTCTGAGGACTTGGCTTTACCCACACTGTTCGTGTATCCGCACGGCCAGCCTCTGAGATAAGTGTACAAATAACAATATTCCCGAGAAACTGGCTGCGGTGATGGTAGAATCCCTCCCTCCAGCACAGCCTAGGGGAGACCATAGCCTCGGGGTCAGGACAGAACCTCCTGGGGGTGGGGCGGCCCGGGGTCCAGGTGAGAGTCAGCGGGCCAGAACTGTCAGCCAGGCCTCCCTTCCTCCCTGGGTCAGGGCCTGGCGGAGCTGGGGGACCAACGACCTCCCCTCGGGAGTGGGACCCAGGGATGGACGTGCCAGGTGCCCCAAGCCACTCCCAGGAGCATCCTGGGGCCTCTCAGCCCTCTGTGTGGACGGACGTCTAAGGGAGAGCTGGCGCCCCTTCCTCGAGTCTGCCCTGGCCTCGGCCGCCTCTCCGTCCCCGGCCAGCCCCGCACTTGGTGCCCTGGGTGTGCGGCCTGTGGTCTCTGCTCTGAGCCTCGCCCGCGGGTATCCCTCCCCCGTCCCGCTCAGCCCCTCTCACTTCTGGCAGCCCCCGCACTCCACGACGCCGTTGGCCCCCTGGATGGCCGTCTCGTGCACGAACACGGGGTAGGTGGTGTCGCAGGGCTGCAGCACGTCCTGCTTCTTGTGCTTGTGGGCTGCGGGGACACGGAAAGGGCGTGGATTCAGGGGCGCCTCGGCCACAGCTGCGGGGATGGGCTTTGATGCCCCGGGCAGTGCGGTCACCGCGCCAGGAGTGAGACGCCCGTCCACTGGTAGGTGGCTCCTGGCCAGGACTTGGGGCCGGGGGAGGGGAGTGGCTGCGCGTGGGTGATGCCCTTGGGGACCCTTGGGGATACCCGTCTCTCTCCTCACCATCAGCAGTGATGTCCAGGGGCTGAGAGGAGGGCAGGGGCTGGGGGGGGCCCTGGGAGACGGCAGCCCTTCGTCCTCTGCCCCCTCCCTCCCTGCAGGGGGCCCAGCGGGCACCCTGCAAGGGGAAGCTCCTGGACAAGCCCTGGGTCTGCCCCCGCCCCCTGCCCCCGTGGCTACTTGGAGAGCCAGGCGGGGGCCCCGCGCCCAGCTTCCTGGGCTCCTCAGTGGGGCCTGTGTGGTCACTCGAGTTGGCTCAGAAAGGACTCAGCTAACACAGGGCAAAGGCCTGGCAGCCGCCCCAGAGGGCCCACGTCCACCCCTGGGGGAGCAGACCCCGCTCGCCCGCGAGGGGCCACAGCCTCGGGACCACGCAGATTTCCTCCTGGCGCTGTAAGCGCTCTCAGACCAGGAGAGGGCTGGGGTGCTCCATTTCCCTGGGGCAGGGCTGCGCTTGTGTGGGATGAGCTCTGGGCTACACCCACACCCCGAAGGAGCAGGGCTGTAAGTTGGGAGGGGCCTTTGGAGTCAGGGGGTCCAGATGGAGGGAGCTTCCCGGGACAGCGCCCAGCCCAGCACCCAGCTCCTTGGCTGCCCTACTTACAGTGATGGAAGACGGCCTTGGCTGCCCAGGACCCGTGCACGGCATGGGGTGGTGATGATATCAAACAGGTGGTGATGTCACATGGTGTGGGCGTGATGTCACACGGGATGAATGACATCACATGGGATGGATGATGTCACACGAGGTGGATGACGTTACACGGGGTGAATGACGTCACATGGGATGGATGATGTCACGTGGATTGGTGGTACCCCGGGATGGTGTGACGTCACACAGGGGTGAGGGAAGGTGATGAGAGAAGCCGACAGGACAGATGTGAGCGGTGGACTCCGGAGCCCCCTGCCCCTCCCCCTTAGGTGACGGTTTCCGGGTGGAGGCTGGAACAACACTCACCCTCGGCCCCGCTGTCCCCACGCCAGGAGCCCCAGGCGCTCCACTCCAGCAGGAGCCTGTCGGGCACAAGTGAATCTTGGAGACCTGCTTGCCCTCTCCAGTGGGGCCCCAAGCTGTCTGCCTCTCGCCCCCAGGACACCCTTGTCCCTGCTGAGGGCTCCTGGTGGCAGCGGCATGTAGGAGGGGCGTCCCATACAGGCCTGGCCGGTTCCACCTGGGGACCTCACCCTCCTCCTTTGGGGTCGTGGGGACCTCGGCAGCTCCCCTCAAAGGGTTCCCTCATAAACCACCCCTGCACAAAGCCCCCCAGCCCCTCACTCACAGCAAGAGCTCGTTCACCAGCCACCTGGTAGCAGTCAGGAGGGCAGAGATGGGCTGGGAGGAGAGGGAACACACTGTGAGCCCCAGGGCCCCCTCGCTCTGCGCCATCAGAGACCACACCCCGGGGTCTCCTCCACCCCTTCCCGGAAGCGGAAGCAGCGGAAAGCTGCGTTTTCTGGGAAATTCCTACTGTAGGGCGGACGATGCCCGTCATTGCACTGGGTGGCATCTCTGGGGTCCCTGATGATGTGTGGACAGCACTGGGGGTGAAGGTGGGGAACCAGTCAAGAAAGGGGCTGCAGCCTGTTCCTCTGCCAGAGCAATCGCCCTGAGGCCACCCAGATAAGACCCTGGTGCGGGGGAGCGGGCTGCGTGCGGGGGGCACTGGGAGAGGACTGAGTGGCCCTGGGGCCCTGGAGAGAAAGGGACAGGCTGGCGTCCGGCGGGGGCGGGGTCTGGGGTGACACTCACGCTGACCAGGGGCTGGGAGGCGCTGTGGTGGTGGGTCGGAGGTTTGCACATGGCCTGGTAGTCGTACATGGTCACTCTGAAACCAGAAGCAGGGCATGGCAGTCCGGACCCCATCCCCCGCCCCGCCCCCGCCCTGGGGGAGTTCGCAGCCAGGTTTTTGGACACCCGGATCCAGGAGGGTGCGTGATCAGCAGGTCAGAAAACTACATTTCTGTTCCTGGGCTGCTTCAAAGACAACAAACGGCAAATCTGGTTTTCCTGCTAAGGGTCACATGACCTCAGCCCCTCTCCCCTCTCCCCGTCCTCCCCCCTCCCCTGCCCCCATCAAGCTCCAGGCTTCAGAAAGGCTGCTTCTGGAGCCCTGTGGGGCTCACTGTGGGTTCTGAGGTCGGGCTCTGAAGTCTGTCTGGTCCATTTAGCATCCGACCCCCCCCCCTCAGTGTGTACTCCGGGGGTGTGTGTGTGGCGCCTGCCCTACTTACCGGCTGAACGCCCCCATGCGGAGCAGCTGGGTCATGAGGGCGCCGTCCACCTCCCCCAGGAATCGTCCCATCTGTGAGGGCGAGGAGGGGGGAAAGCAGGATGAGGACATGGCTCTGAGTGCCAGACTTTACCTGTGTTTGGGTTTCCTCTCCAGACGCCCTTGAATCGTGGCCCATCTGACTCCACTCCACCGGCCCCTCTCCTGGGACGGCTCCAGCCACCCCTCTCAGTGCTTTTAAATTCTAAGTTGGTGTGAAATCAATCTAGGCGTTGCAATCAGATTTGTTTTTTAAAGGTGCAGAATTCTTTGAACACTTCTGGGTGAATCGCGTGCAGGAAGGTGACACTTGATCTGTCGTGTGTGTTTTATGCACGTGCATGTGTGTGTCTGTGTCACCAGACAGCGAGGTCCTGGCGGGCGGATCCCCAGAGGCCATGGTGATGGTTTGTGCATTTGCTGAAGGGCAGAGTGAGTGAAGCGGCCAGGGCGAGGCTGAGTGATCTGAGCCTCCTGATCTGGGTGGAACCGATGCTCCTGGTGAGGCTGGCTCCCTCCCCACGAGCCTGTCCCCGCAGTCTGTCCTGACTCCAGGCTTATTCACCGATATCCCCACTGTCCAGACCCCTGATTCTGGAAGGGGAGTTTCCTGAGAGTAAGACAAGCTCCTGGACACTGGGGAAAGGTGCCCCCCGTTCAACGTGACCTCCAGGACAGGCTGCCCTGGCAGAGAGCACCCGCCTCTTCTCCGGGAGGGCAGCCCCCGCTGGCACCATGGAAGCAACAGGCCTCCTCCCTCCCTGGGCCCCGGGATGGACCTGGCAGAACAGGGAGTGTCACCTGGGCCTTCCGGCACATGAGCCCAGGTGGCAAGGTGCGTCCAGACCACCAGCAGAGTCCTGGGCAGTGGTCCTTGGACCTCATAACATTCGGGGGGTGGGGGGAGCTTGCAGTGCAGGTGGTCGCCCACTCCCAGTTTCTGGTTCACTCGGTCTGGGGCGGGGCCTGAGAACTTGCATTTCTATCAATCCCCCAGAGGCTACTGGTCCCCCTACCGCACTCT
>NW_020176571.1:1452167-1455172 GCF_003031525.2 Neophocaena asiaeorientalis asiaeorientalis | reverse complement strand
ACGGGCCCCTGAGGCTCCTGGGTGTGTCTGGGGAGGGGGGGGGGGTCTGTGGTGGGAGAGCCTGGACGGGTCACAGTCGCCCGGCCTCCTGGGCCTCAGGGCTCTGTACCCTTCCCCTGTGTGTAGGCTGGACCCAGAGACCTGCTTCTAGTGAACGGAACACGGTCCAAGTGGCGCTGTCCCTTCTGAGAGCCGGTCCCAGGGCACCGCGGCCTCATGCCGCTGACATTCGCTGGCTCTCCGCAGCCCAGGAGGCCCCCGGGGCAGCGGGATCTGGCCCTTCGCAGGTCAGGCCCCGCTGATGCCTCATGGAGACCCCGAGCCTGGCCCGCCCGCCAAGCACACGGGGCTCCTCACCACAGAGGCTGGGAGATCGTGGGTCTTGGGGTGTAAGCCCTCCAGCTGGGGGTGACTTGTTACAGAGCAACAGGTAAGTGCGGCAGGGCTGTGGAGTGAAGGAGTTTTAAAAAAGTAGAAATGGCTGGATGGCTGGACAGTCAGCGCCCGGCTTCCAGCTTCGTGCTCCGCGGACCTTCAGGCCAAGCCTCACTCCAGTCTCCAGTGTCCACCGAGCACAGGCGTCGTGACTCCTGACACAGGGCTGCCCGCACACGCCGTTACCGCCTCGAGCCGTCTCAGAGCCTCACAGCCCAGTCTGGGGTCAGAGCCGTCCAGGGGGAGGAGACCGCCACCCCCAGAGCCCCCAGAGCCCTGGCACCAGCCCCGGAGACTGACAGGGGCTCGGCGGGAGGCTGACCCCTGGCAGGCCGGATGCCACACCCACCAGCCCAGCGAGGACGCCAGCCCCGCCCTACAAATTCTCCGTCCCATCAAAGCCACTGCTCCTGCAGCCTGCTCCCCCTCCCGGGAGGGCTCTTCCGGAACCTCCCCCCAGTCGCGGCTCTACGTGTATCTCTAGGTTCAAAGTTTGCCTCTTCTGCAGCCATGAGCTTTTGGGTTAATAACCTAAACTGGCAGAGCCTCAGTTTGTCCCTCGGGTATAAAATGAGCCTAATAATGTCACCAGAGATGATGGAGGGACGTCCCACCCCTGATGGGGCCTGGTTGGGGTGGCGGGAGGGGGCTGTGTGGAAGCCCCTGGAAGGTCCCAACCCTGTGAAGAAAATTAGATTTCACTTGCGTCCTCTGTTTTACAGAGGATGTGAGGTGCCTTTTAAAACTACACACGGGGTGATAGGACAATGTGATGGCTGAGAAAATACACTGAGTAGACATGTACTTAGAGAAATGTAAGTCTGAGTAACTTTGCTGTCATAGATCGGCTCGCTCCCTGCGGCTCTGCGGCACCCGGGCACCCAGACCTGAGAAATCACGCAGCCCAGGCCCTTATTCCAAGAGGGGGAGATGGGCCCAGGCCACCCAACCACACGTCCGATTAGCGGCAAAGCTCCCGCTGGACCACACACCGTGTGCCCTAGGCTGGAGGCCCCTTGATGCTTCTGGCTCATTTCAAGGCATCGCTTTAGGTGAATGTGTTCAGCATTGGTTCAGGTGTAATTTCTGGCTAAATAAATAACTTGGGGCTCAGCAAATACAAGGTTGTGGCTGTACCTTCTCCTCGGCCCGTCTGGACACGTGGGGTTCCTGGGTGCGCAGCCGTGCCGTGTGATGGGGACTGCCACCGTTCACTCCCTTCGCAGCAAAGCCAGGTTGGAGGGTTAGGACAGAATTTCCCACAAGGGAGGTCCAGACGGGAAGCGGGAAGGCCTGGACCCGGCCCCAAGGAGATAGAAGGGTGGGCGCTGTGGCCTGTGTGTCCCCCAGATTCACATGCTGAAACATGCCCCCCAGGGCAGAGCCCTCACAGTGGGGTTGGTGCCCTTAGAAAAGAGACCCCAGAGGCCTCCCTGTCCCTCGCGCCAGGAGGGGGCACAGTGAGAGCCCTGCAACCTGGACCGGGCCAACCCCGGCCCCTGGCACCCTGGTCTCGCATCTCCCGCCCTCAGAACTGTGGTTTGTAAGCTGCCCAGTCTGTGGGTTTTGTTACAGCCGCCTGAACGGACTGATGGGAGAGGGGAGAGGCAGAGGGGGGTAGGGGGTGGGCAGTAGGAGCGGGTGTAGGACTCTGGGGGAGGCCCCCAGGGCAAGGCTGCAGAGAGAAAAGCTGGGGCCTCATCGTGTGGACAACTCCCTACCAACAATCGTGGGAGAAGACCCGAGATGTAAGATTTCCTCTGGGCGTGTGAGTTGAGAAGTCTGGATTTGGGGGTCTTGCGGTGCTGGCTGTGGTTCTAGGAAGAGACTCCGTTTTCATCAGACCTTTTCCTCTAGTTGGCCCTGGGCCGGGATTGCTTCTGGGCTTTCTCTGACCGTCGAGGCCGCTGGGCCTCCCGAGTGCCTTACCTCCTGGGGCCTCTCCGAGATCAGGATGAATCCGTTGTTGTCTATGACGAAGCAGTCCAGGTCCTGGGAAGAGACCCAGAAGGAGGTCAAGGCCAGGCCCTGCTGCTGATCCCCGGCCCCTTCCTGCCCGGCCGTGTAGGGAGGCCCTCTGTGTGGAGCCCGGGCTGCAGGGAAGGAGGGGCTGGCCCATCGGGAGGACGCGGGCTGGGGGCTGCTTCCCTCTCCCACCGTATTCCCCCCGTGGGGAGCTCACACTGTCCTGGCAGCTCTCCGGGCACGGACCCTCCGCAGCGCCGCACTGGAGGGAAGAGGGGAACCGTGAGCTGTGCACCTGTGTGTGTGTGTGGTGTGTGTGTGTGGTGTGTGATGCATCCGTGTGGGGTTGGAGTCCACGGCACACCTGTGATGTGTGTGCAGGGGTGTGCCCCATACCCGTTTGGTGAATGTGGTGTGTACTCAAGGGGTATGTGCACGGTGTGACGTGTGTGTGTGCTTGTGTGGTGCGCCCGTGGCGCGCGCCTGGCGTGTGTGCCTTGCGTGTACGCGCGGGGAGTGTGTGCTGGGGGGTCCGGGTGCTGAGATGCAGGCAGGGCCTTGCTGGTGGCAGCAGCCAGGTGCACAGGTCGGGGGTCCTCACCCTG
>NW_020176571.1:1441006-1452008 GCF_003031525.2 Neophocaena asiaeorientalis asiaeorientalis | reverse complement strand
ATGGGGGTGTTTGGGGATGGGGTGGGGGTGGGTGGAGAGAGAAGACGTCAGATCTGAGTCAGAGGGAGAAGGCCCATGAGCGGGGAGGCGGGGGGCACTAGCAGCCTGCAGACTAGCTTCCTGGTGGGGGCACCGGCGGCTCCGTATCTGCATCCCTGGAGCTCGAGGCAGGCACCCTGGGAAGGCCGCTCTCCCCTTTCCCACAGAGACCGAGGCTGGATTTCAGGGCCTTCGTGGGTAGTTACAGCCCCTCCCCCCAGCTCCGCTCCGGCCCCCCAGCCCAATCTGTAAGAAGGCTCCTTCCTCGCAAGTTGGGCCCGTGTCGCCCAGGCCTGCAGGAGGCTCCCAGCCCCAGAAAACCAGGCTTTGATGCTGCCGCTCACAAGGGCCGCCACGCCGCTCTGGTCCCCAAACGCTTGGAGAACGCAAGCCAGTGCCCAGATGCCAAGAGAAATCTGGGGCCAGAGAATAGAAAGAAAGCCAGGTTATAGTGAAAGAAAAAGAATAAAGAAACGAGGCCGGCCTCCTACCGTCAGAGACAAGAATATAGAAAGTGTGCTGAGTGCCAGGCCCCCTGCGTCCTGAGGTCGTGTCCACACAGCAGGCCAGCTCTGCTATCGCTGGGCCTTCACGGCCAGGGAAGCCTCGCCCGAGCCACCTGGCCCCTGAACACAGAAGCAGGACCCACGCACCACTGTCTCTAAGGCACCTCACCTCTCTCCTCTGGCCTGACTTGAGCCCCCGTCGGGAGGGGGCTGACAGGCCTGGGCAAGCTCCCTGCTCAGGGCCCGGTGCCCTCATCTGTGATGCGGGGATGGGTCGGGGTTCCAGCCACTAGGCCGTGTTCACGAGACATTCTGCAGTCACCCCAGTGACGGCTCATTGGCGAGACTTTGCATCATATTCGGGGGCTTCTTTGTTGCTGCAAGGTCCGGGGGGCGGGTAAAAGGCGTGGGCCGGAAGGGGACTGGTAGGCCCACATCTCAGTTCATGACAGAGGACAGACCCAGGTGCAGCAGGTGAGGCGTGCTCCCCTCCCCCCATTTCTCTCTAAGGCTGCGGGAGGCCCCTCGGCCCCTCCCCTCATTCTTCCTGTTAGGACCACCCTTGATGTTCACATTAGACAGATTGCTCTCACCTGTGGAAAAAGGCTGCATGAAAGAGAGGAACCTCCTAACAGTTGTCAGAGGGGAGTCACACGAAAGCTTAGGATGTTCCAACCTTTGGGATTTAGGGAGGCTTATTTACCGTGACCTTGGCCTCTGGGTTAAAGCTCTCAGACTCTCCCGAGCGAGACTCGGCCTCTCGATGTCTCGCCGCCAAGTCTCCTGGAGTCCCGGCATCTCTGAGCTGGGAGAAATTCTGTGATTCCTCCACAGGGAGTCTTGAGACAGCGGGGTTGGTGCCCGTCTAATGAAGCAGGATTTTGAGGCTCGTGGGTAGAGATGGGAGGAGTGAGACCTCAAGCCTGTTCTCCGGAGCCGGGCTCCGTCTCCGTGGAACCACGGGCTCCTCCAAGGCAAGCCACGCTCCTAGGATTGACGACTTCCGGCTGCCTGCTGCCGGCCCCCTTGGGTCACCAGTAGGCATCTCAAACTTCACGACTTCAAAACCTAACTGGCTTTTCCTCCCCAAACCTCCCCACCTACAGAATTGTTACCATTTTCCCGTGTCCCACCCAGGTGCTACCGCCTTTGTCCAGAACCTCGGGCATCTGCCCACTCTCTCCACCCCTCCTGCTACCCCCAGAGCCACGTGGATTAACGCCACAGAGCCCTGAGCGGGTCGCTCCCCACAGACCCACGAGAGGGACCCTTCTGAAGCTCGAATCACGTCTCTGTCTTGCGAAAAACCTTCCAAGGCCTTCCCGCTGCCCTTAGAGCAAAGCTGAAATTCCTTCGTAATTTGGTGTCCAAGGCCCCAAGGCAGCTGGCCCGGCCACCAACCTCTGACTTCAGCCCGAATCCTTCTCCCTCAAACAGGCCAAGCCTCTTCCCACCCCGGGGCATCTGCACCGGCTGCTTTCTCCCTCTGAGAATGCTCTTCCCTAGAACTCTAGGAGGAGGCTCCTTCTCGTGGTCGGATCTCAGCCCAAACGGCGTCTCCTGGAGCGGCGTCCTGACTTCCCCGATAACGCAATCCTCCCTGCGGCCGGCCGGCCGTTCACCCTCTATCTCATCACTCTTTTTGTTTTCTAAGATGCATGACTTATTTACTTAATTCTCATTTATAGTCTGTCTTGCCCCGTTAGCATGGGGGCTAACAGCAGGCGGGAGGGTGGGGGGTTGAGTTCCGATACCTGCACCTAGGAGAGCACCTAGCACGCATCAGGGCTCAATAAGTATTTTTCGAGCTAAATAAGTAAGTGCTTGTGAATTCCACTGAGTCAGCCACTTGGCTGGGAAGCCAGTTCTGCAAGCCTTCCCCTTACCTCCGGTGTGGGCGCCTTCGTCCACGTGGAGCCCCACCCTTCTGTAGATGCGGGACAGAATGCTAGCGAGCTAGCCGGGCTCTGGTGCCCTCGAGGACCCAGGAGGGAACCCACAAAGAGACGGGGAATTCAGGCGAGACACGAAAAGAACCTCCTCCAGGGAGAACTGTTAGCCGCGCTCTGCGACGCCTGACGGCTTTACCTCGGGGCTTGAATTGTTACGTCCTTCTGCTCGACACCTGCCTCACAACCCAAACTGTGCTCTTCCACCCCAGACACCGCGAGAGACTCCAGGGCGGCCCTCGGCCCCCGTTGGCTCGCTCCAGTGGACCCGGGCTGGCCACCCTGCCGCCAGCACCCCCTGTGCAGCAGGGAATAGCTCTTGGTGCCGGGCTTTGCAGACAGGGCAGAGCGCGTGGTGAGGAGAGAGCCAGGCCCGGCCGGCGGCAGGCGAGGCCTCCGTCCTTCCAGGCTGCTTCCCCCTCCGGGCCTGTGCCTGGCGGGTCCTTGTGTTAGAGCCCGACCACAGTCGGATGGAGGAGGAGCGATTGGACCCCCTTCCTCCTGCCCCAGCCTGGCCTGTCCCCCTTCGGGGCCGGGTCCCGCCTTCCCTCTGCCTGCCTTCCTGCAAAGCAGCTTTTCTCTAGGACCCGCGCTCGGCTGGCAGACAAAGAGCCTCAGTGAGGCCACAGGCGGCAGGCGGCTTATCAAGATGCACCTCTTTGCTCTGCGTCCTGGCTGTCACCTGCGTGCCGCTTTGTCATCACAGACGGCGAAACGAAACAGCTGTGCTGCACACACAGAAACCCTCCCTGGGGAGAGCGTGCCCCGGGGGGCAGAAACTCCATCGTGCCCCGCGTCCTCCCATCCACTTTGTCCTCGAAACCCAGTTGCAGGCTGTGCTGACCTGTGCGAGGGCTGCGGGGTCAGCGGGGGCCCATCTTTTAGGCACCAGCTGGGGAGCCGGTGCCCAGGGACCCCAGAGACCTGGTCATCCCTCCTGGTCACTGCAGGGCAGCCCCGGGCTGTGGGGCTAACAGGCAGCTGATGGCGGGTCGGCGTGCAACACAGTCCAGCCTCTGGGCCCCTGACACCCGGCTGGGCTCTTCCTTCCGGCTCATTCCTCACTCAGCCTGGCGAGGTGGACCCCTCTTCCGGGACAGCCCCCGGTGTAGGAAAGGGGGTGAACCACCCACAGAAAGCTGCCACGCGTCCTCCGTGATACGGGTCAGAGAAGAAGGTCCCGCGGGCACTAGCCTGGGACGGTGCACCAGGACGTGAGCTCTGGTTGAGTTTTCAAGGAGCGGGATGTACCCCGTGGGTGAGGAGAGGGTCCCAGACTCAAGGAAGGACACACACTCTACTGCAGCTGGGGGACAGGAAGCGTGTTTGGGGGCAGGCGAGGTGCGTGTGACATGGGCGTGGGGTGGGAGACGGGATCCCTGCGGTGTCGGACGGCGGAGCAGACAGAGAGGGTGTGGGAGCGTCCTGAGTCAGGGGGGCCTCTCAACCCGCACCCAGGGCTGACAGTGGATCCCCCAGAAAGCAGGCGGAATGGAAAAGGGATGCCAGAAACATGCCACGTGTCTGGCTGTCAGGCAGGTTTCCAGAGATGCCAGGAAGGTCACCTCGGGTCCAGCTCTGGCCGCCGCTCCTCCCCTGACTCGGTGCCTGGCTTTCTTTCCTTTGGATCAACGCTTGCCTTCCCTTGGAATATCAGTTTCTCCCACTCCTTTGTCCTGATTGGCTGGTAAAGACGTCTCTGAGTTCTCGATACCAGTCTCTTCCCATCCAGCCCAGAGCCAGGAGCAGAAGCCAGGCCCGGGAGGCGGGCTGGGTTTGGCCCCTCCTCAGGGCTCACCCCAGGGTGCCCCAGGCAACCTGACCCCAGGCCCCCGGCCCAGCCTGCCTGCATTTCCCTCCCCAGATAGCCCCAGTCTGGGGTCACGAGGCTCAGTGACCTCTGCGTGACCGTGTGCCCCCGGCTGTGTGGCCTGGGGCCCCTTTCCGAAGGACCAACCGGGCAGATGGGCCCCCGTGCAC
The DNA here is from genome assembly GCF_003031525.2 of Neophocaena asiaeorientalis asiaeorientalis. NCBI lineage: Eukaryota > Metazoa > Chordata > Mammalia > Artiodactyla > Phocoenidae > Neophocaena > Neophocaena asiaeorientalis. The sequence continues at coordinate 1,447,534 of NW_020176571.1, read as the reverse complement.
CCCTCCAGGTACCCCCTCTGGAATAAGCCGCCCCTTGACAGAGACCCAGATCAGCTTTCCCTTCCTACAGGCAGGGTGGGAGATACTGCCCCCACCTCCGAGAAGGATGCAGACCCAGCTTCCTGGAGCCTTTGTCCCCTGGGTCCTGCCCCGGTGTCCCCAAAGGCAAGGGGAGAGGGGATAAAGCCAGAGGGGGCGGCAGCCAGGGCAGGGAGAACCTGCGGGGGTGGGGAGAGAAAATAGAGGACCTGGTAAACAGTCCTCCTCCCGCTGGAGTTCATGGCAGCGTCTCCCCCTGAAAAGGGAGCGTTTCAAGGGTGAGCGCCTCCGGTGTGTGTGCGCCTGTGTGCCCGCCTTCCGTGCGCCCGCCTTCCCGTGTGCGCGCCTGTCGCTGTCATCACGGACATTCCCCCGCTGTCACTCTGCTGCTCTCTGCTCCGCACACGCGCTCCCCTCCCCGCCTGCCCCTCTCCGCGGCTCCCGAGACCCGGCCGCCCGCCCGCCCGCCCGCCGTGGGAGACGGCCTCAGGCGTTCCTTCCTCCCGCCGGGGCTCTGCGTGCCAGGTCCTGCTGGGGGATCAGGCTGGTGCTGCTGCGCTCGCTGTCTCCTTTCTCCAGGAACCCCAGGAGGGGCTCACTGGACGGCTCAGACCACTTGATTCAGGGCGCTCGCTGGGGTGCGGAAGGTGAGTGCCGTGCGCTGGGCAGGGGCGCGGGGGGCGGGTGCAGGGGCCAGGCTTGGGGCCGAGCCCATCTCCGCTGGGTTCCTTGCCTGCATGGACAGCTGCTTTGCCTCCTGCCTGGGGGCAGTGGCTGGGGCTGGGGCGGTGCTCAGGACCGGACCCCTGGGCAGGCGAAGGACACAGGGAACTCTGACCTCCCAGCGTTGGGGACAGGAGCTGGGATTCTGCTGGGGAAGGAGGGGAGGAGGCATTGCCAGTGCCGGATGACAGGCCCGGTGGCATAGAAACCGGTCCCTGCAGCATGGGGGGCGCCAGCCAGGAGCCCTGTGCCGCCTGCATGCCCGGCTCAGCAGGCAGCCCCAGGGACTTGGGTGCCAGGGGGAAGGGGGTGCTGGTGACAGGGCCGGCACACAGGACGTCTGTGGGGTGGCAGGCTGGAGGGCTGGCGCCGAGGCGGGGGCAGGGACCAGGGGTGCTGACCGGCCTCTACAGGATGCCCTCAGCGAGGCGCGCTGGCCTCTAGCAGGCTGTCCTTGGACAGGGGTGCAGAGGGTCCCCCCAGCTGGACCTGAGTCCCCGGCTCGTATGGGGGGCGTGGCCGGGAGTGGATGCGGGAGAGGAGCCTCGGAGCCCTTCCTCCGGCCCTTCCTCGAGGCTCCAGCTCTGCTCCCAGCCTGCCTGGGCCCGGATGGGGCTGGGGTCCCCCAGCCGCACACCCTCTCTACCTACGAAAGAGCTCAGGAAGCCTTGGGGGGCGGGGTGGACTCAGCTTAGGGGTGGCTGGTATACGGCCGGGGCAGGACGGAGGCCGTTTGACCGGGAGTCCCAACCTCCCCACTCACTCTCGGGGCCCTTCATCCTCTCCCTGAGCTGCTGTCTGCCTGTCTGGGGTGGCTGGTGGGGACCCTGGCACCTGGCTGTCAGGCCTGGCTCAGACTGACACCCAGCAGCTGAGCTAACTACGGGGCCGGGGTGCGGGCTGAGCGTGTGGAGATGGGCCGGGGAGTGCAGCTGGGACGGGACCCGCGGCCGTGTCCCCCTCCACACCGGCACAGGCTCCATCCAGCTTTGCCAAGAGAGGGAGACCAGGGAAGCCGGCTGGGGGTGCCTGGAGGAGGACGGGGGGTGGGGGGAGCTTCTTCAGCAACCGATCTGGTTCCTTTGGGGTTTGGCTGGAAGCTGCGCCTGGGACAAGCAAACCCTGCTCCCATTTCCAGCCCCCAACGCTGAGGGGCACGGGGAGGCGGGTGTTTTAGGGCTGGGGTGCCTGGGGAGGCCTCCCCCCTCCTCCTACACAGATCAGGCCTCTCTACCCTGCCTGCCTGGGTCCACCCCCCCCCACCCCCGAGCCAGGCCCGCGGGCCCAAGAGCAGCTCCTGCGAGGGGTGATGGGGGCTTTTCTCCGCTTTCCAGAGGGTCTGGTTGGGAGTGGGAACGTCTGACAAGGAAGGATGACAAGGAAGCGAGGCTGCAGGAAGGCGGGCATGAGAACAGGGCACGCGTTTAAAAATGCACCAGGGGGTTTGTCTGTTCCAAGTACAAATTTAGAGATTAAAAAAACCAGCTTCCGCGCCGCCTGGGCCGCGTGTGTTACGGGGATGCCAGGCAGGGAAGAGGTGGGAAGGGCCTGGAAGGCCAGACTGGCGGCTGCAGGTGGAGCGCGCGGCCTGGACGGCACGCCCAGGGCTCAGCGTGGGCGCCCGCTGTCCCCCTGTCCGGGTGCCCCTCAGCCCGGCCGGGCGGGTGGGAAGGTGCTGCCCTCGAAGCCCCAGGCGTGGCCTCCGTCCCGTCCCTGCCGCTCGGTAGCCCGTGACCTTCACCTGTCTGCACAATGGAGGGGCGCAGAGGCCCTGTCCCGGGTTGGGGAACCTTGACCAAAGGGAGATCCCTGGGGAGGGGGTACACGGCAGGCCAGCAAGACATCCCGGGGGGCAGGAGCCTCAGGTCAAGGCACAGTGGGCGCTGATGGCTGTGCGGCTTGGACACTGACTTGGGGGGATGGACGTGACCACGCAGCACCAGAGGAAGGGTGCGGACGCCAGGCCCGGATGGGTTTGCTGGAGGTTTCCGGCTGGAGACTGAGCCAACCCTGGCCGGAGGAGGAGTCGGGGGCAGAAGCACAGAGGGGTCAGGGTGCCCACCCTAACCTGGGCGTCGGCGGGGTGGGAGCGAGGCAGGCTGCTCCTCCCGTGGGGAAGGGAAGCCGTCCCCGCCCCCGCACCCCCAGTCTCCGGGGGGCTGCCACACCCCATGTGACTCCGCAGGAGCCCGTGGGCCCTTCTGCCCTGCTGCCACCCCCGCGGGGCTCCCAGCCCACCTCCTCACCTCAGCCCGCCACCCCCTCCGCAGCTAGACCCCTGCCTCCCTCTCCCCACTGCATCTGTGATGCCCCCGGGAAGAAGGCTGGCGGGGAGGGGGCGACCCGGCTTGATGAGGGCACCCGCGTCGGGCGCAGAGAGGCAGCGGGAGGACGAGGAGAGGCCAGTCGGCGTGAAGCGCTGCACAAACGCGAGGGTGCAGCCCTCCCCCTGCTCCAGGAGCCTCCACGCGCAGGCGGGTCAGCAGAGCCGGCCTCCAGGCTCGTGAGGCCGCTGGTCAGTCGCTCTGTCGCCAGGCCGCCTGGGCCCTGGCTGCACCCTCCCACTGCCTGCCCTTAGGCAGGTTACTACCTGTCCCCAGTCTCCGTGTCCCTATCCGCAAAATGGTGTCAACAGTGCTTCTAACCCCAGACAGTTGTTGCGGGGACTGGGAACCATACACAGGTGTTTCCCCGCGGGCATGGTTTCCCCCCACGCGGAGCCCTCCTGCAGAGCTGTTACCGCCAGCATCCCCCATCTCCGCCGCCCCCCGCTGCCCCGGCCCCGGCCATCCCCTGCCGCGGCCTCCTGGGAGGTGCCGGGGTCTGCGCTGCTGGGAGAGAAGTGACCTGGCCCAGGGCTTCTCGAACGTGACCAGGTACGTGACTGGCCTGAGGTCTCGTTGAGAGACAGATCCTGACCCCGTCGGCCTGGGCCGGGTCTGGGAAGCTCCTGGCGAGGCTGCTGCTGCTGGCCCGTGGACCACGCTGGAGTAGCAGAGGGCTGGGGCCCAGAGCCCGTGTTCCTATCCTGGGGGGGGCGTCGCTCGGCCTGCAGCTCCTCAGCCCCATCCTCTATCCTGATTCTCTCAGCAGAGCCCAGCGAAGGAGGCTGGGGACCCCGCTGGGTCCACCCTCCTCTCTGTGTCCCCGTCCCTGGGACTGGGACAGAAATGCCCACAGGCTGTGGGGCTTGGAGCCCCGAGACCGCCACCTCACTCGTTTCCGTTGCCCGTTCGCCCACCTGGGCGGGGACTTCCCTCCCAGACGGTGTGAATTTATTCCGCAGTGGCCCCGCCTGCCTGGGCCCCTGTGCTCCTGGCATCCTAATGTAGGTCACCCCTTTCCTAACGAGGTAGATGGTTCTGGGGGCCGGAAGGGGTCCTGGGTTGGAGGTGGGCTGGAGGACAGGGTGATGGACCCCACAGCGCCTGAGGGGTGCTTCTGTGGTCCCCAGGGAGCGCAGGCTACATCCCCATGGACCTGGGGGGCCTTGTTCCCGTCACGTTTCTCCAGAGATCCCAGGGCGTGGGTCTGAGTGTGGAAAGGGTCCTGGGTTGGGGGCGGCCCTCGGGGGGCTTCTCTAGGCCCTGCTTCCGGGCTGGAGGTCCCCCCGTGCATCTGTCTGCCGGCGACACGCGGGAACTGCGGGAGTGACAGCATCTGGGGATGCTGGAGGGCTGCCAGCGTGCGCGTGAGTGCACCCGTGTGTGTGTGTGTGTGTGTGTGTGTGTGTGTGGCTGCACGCTCTCTGGGGGGGTGGTCTGCATCACACGCTGTGTTGGGAGCCTGTGTGTACACCCCGCTCAGCGCACACACGTGTCTCCCCCCAGGGGCCACTGCCGGGGGACAGTCCCCAGGGAGCGGGCCTGTGTCCCTGACCGGCCGCGTGACCAGGCACGCTGGGCTCCACCTCTGAGCCTGGCTGGCTGCTGACCCCCCTGACACCGTGTGGGCGCTGTGAGCTGCCGACCTGTGGGTCCTCGCTGGCGAGAGGAGTGTGGGACTATTCCAGGGGTCGGGGCCGAGGCTCACGGAGAGGGTGGACGGCGTCCTCAGTGACGGAGGCCTGGGAGGCTGTGTGCGAGCACGGCCCACGGTGACCGCCATGTGACGGCTGCTGGCCTGGCACGGGCCCAGGCACAGAGAAAGACACCCAGGTGTGAGACTGGGGGACCAAGAAAGAGAGGTCCCGCAGACGCGCTGGAAGCCGCCGCCCCTCCCCGCGGACACAGGGCACTGACGTCTCCCTACGTCTACCTGGGGCTCAGGTCCAAGCTTGGAGTCCCCTAGACTGCCCTGCAAGGTGAGGTCTCCTGAATTCAGCAAATGCTAGCTCTCCTCCCCCGATCAGAGTGACCCTCACGGAGGGCCGTGTGTTCTGGTCATCACCTTGAGAGATAAGGAAACCGAGGCCCAGAGGGTTTCCGTGATTTGTTTAAGTTACACAGCGAGGGAGCGGCCGGCAGGGATTCGAACCCAGAGCCCTCCCTGACCTGGGAGTCTGAGCCAGGAGCCCCGGGGACCTGGCCCTGGGAGGGTAGCTGGAAAAGACCCCTCAGCTGCTCTGGGCATCTACTCCGTCCCCAGCCCAGGGCCCCGGATCCGTCCTATAGGCATGTGGGTCTGCACCCCTCGCCCCACATCTGCCCAGGGCGACTCGCTCTGCAGCCTCTGCGAGGCCCCTGGTGGGGGGTGAAGCCCAGAGTGACAGACAGGCCCCCCGAGGGGTGCCCCTCCCCGGTGGGCCCCCATCCTGAGCGGGCGCCCTTGCCGGGGCCCAGCTGCGGGCCCCCGGGGCTGTGGCGCTCGTGGGCTCGTGGGGCCAGGAGGCTGCTTGGCAGCGGTAAGCGGGGAGGAGACGGAAGCGGCCCCCAGTGCCTGAGGGAGATCCTGCTCAGATGCTGAGTTTCCAGCGGCTGCCCCCACCCCTCAGCTCCGCTCTGCTCTGCCAGTAGCCCCTCGGGCTCCCAGAATTAAGGTGGCTGTGGGAGGGAGCGGGAGGCTGCAGCCTGGAGCCCCCGGGTCCAGCGTGGCCACCGAGCAGGGGAGGCTGCTGGCCCGTCTCTGTCCGTTCGCCACCTCGCGCTGGGCCGGCGGCAGGGGGCCCGCAGTCCCCTTTCCCGCCCCTGTGACGGGCCCCTGGCCACGCCTGGAAGGGAGTGGGACCAGGGCAGGTCACCTGGGAAGGGGGAGGCCCCCTCGCCCCTCGGGAAGAGGAGCCGCTCTCCGAGCTGCAGCCTCGCCCTCTCCCTGCCCCTGTGCCCGACGGCAGCGGCTGCAGCACGAGCCCCTGAGCTGATGAGGTTTATCCCAGACCTGCCGGTGGCAGAAGACAGAGCACGGCCGCTCACCCCCCGGGAGACTGCGGAGGGCAAGCAGGGGGCTTCCCCGTGGCAAGAGCCGGGCCTGGGCCTCACCCGCGAGCCAACGGCCGCCCCTACGCGGGGCCTGGTCTCTGCCTCCTCGGGGGCCATGGTAAGAGCACAGTGGGGCTGGGGGGCCAGCTGGCCCTCGACGATTTCCGCGCCTGGGACGTGGGGGAAGCCCAGAGGCAGAGGAGGCCACGTGGCTCCAAACACGTTTACGAGATCATCCAGGGAGACAAGAAGAGGTGGGGAGAGGCTGGGCGGGAGGTGAGGGGTGCAGGGCGGGTGGACGGCTCCTGCATCGCCCAGCACTGGCCTCAGCACTGTCTCCGGCCCCAGGGCTCCTGAGATGCCCGCCTGCCCCTCCACGCGCCCTCTGCTGTCGACGGAGGCAGAGGCT